>NW_027516474.1:0-58582 GCF_048772815.1 Callospermophilus lateralis
CCTTTCTTATTTGTTTCCCTCCTTCTCCTTAATAGCCTACTCTATTCAGTTTCTGGGATATAGTTCAGCGGCAAAAAGCATTATAAAGCATCCTACTGACTTTCATGTTACAGCTAAAAACATGAATATATTTTTCAAATTTAATTATTAAGGTTTAATTTGCTACTTAATGACGACTAACATGCGGATTCCTCGGTAGAAACAGCCCACAGAATAGATTCAGTCTCTGTGTCGTCTTCTGGCAATTGGACCTCCTCTGTGCACCATGACGAGACTGCCAAGGTTCCCACAGCTTAATTGTGTGGGGAATGCTTCAGGACCTTCACTACATTGTACAGTAACAGCAAGGTACCTGAATGAAATGTTTTATCCATTAAAGATATTACTAATATAAACTTTCTATTTTACTATTGTGTCATTTTCTATCTGTTCTGTAATCCCTCAAAAGTTCACTAAGCTATATGATATTGACATTTGTGAACAAATATTTAGTGTTCTCTCTTTCTACGCATTGCCTTTCAGATAAAGAAATAACATTTTACTTGCATTTACCATAACAACTATCATTCATTTGAATTTTAGAAGACTGTTGCTTATTTTGAGACACTCATTATTGTTTGAAAATATGTAAGTGGCATACTAAGTAAATCAATATCCAATCTTTTAATTTTATAATTAAAATACATTCAAGCTATGCTTCTGAGTTTTCCTAATGCCCTAAACACTAAATTGGAGTGCATTCTGAAATCATACATTAAAGAAAAAAAATCTTTGAATTAGTAACTTAAAGTTTAGCTTTATACACCAAGGAGTTTTACTCATTAGCAGGTAATTTAATTTCTTTCTTCTTCCCACCCCTTTTTACCACAGGGAATGCTAAATTTGTTTTTCAAACTCTTCTTCTGAAATGGGAGGTGGCAAAAACAGTACAAAAGTCAGAATTTTAGGACACAGAGTCATTCAGCAGACATGATTCCTCTATGAGAACTCTTCTTCTCTTTCTTCTGTGTCAGGATGAGCAGGTGGCAAGGCAGAGCATCATATAAGACAGACCCACCTAGAACCTCCTGCAATACCATGGGTATATGTTAATTTGCTCATTCAACCAGAGCAATGTATCACAGACTTGGTCAAAAAAACATAAATGTGTTCTCTTACTATTCTGGAGGCTCAGGACCCAAAATCAAGGTGTCTGAAGAGTTGATTACCTCTGAAGTCTATCTCCCAGGCTTGTAGATGGCTGTCTTCACCCTGTATTTTCAAAAACCTTTCTTATGTGAAAGTCTGTTTCTTAATACCCTCTTTATCTAAGGATAGTAGTCACATTGGATAGGAACATACAATCCCCGCATTGTAACTTAATTTCCCCTTTTTGCCTGTATCCAAATTCAGTCATAATCTGAAGAGGAAAAAGATAAGGACTTTAGTGTATATATATATATATATATATATATATATATATATATATATATGTGTGTGTGTGTGTGTGTGTGTGTGTGTGTGTGTGTGTGTTGGGTACAATTAATCCCATAACAGCTCTTCTCACTACAAAGTCAACCTAAATCAATTACCCTAATTACCCTATGACTGACTGTGCTGGATTGGTGAGGCTACAAGTCCCCTAGTGCTTCTGTTTACTTAGATAATGGGGAGACTAGGAGTTCTGTTAGAAACTGGGGTTATTGTGACAAAAACTTTAAACATAAAAAAAAAGTTCATCTAGTTTTGTGGATGGGATCCTAAATTTAAAGTCCCTTACAGCTCTGAGATCCTTTAATCTTCCCTTTCTAAATAAAGGTAGGGTACAGAAATGGCAATATTTTCCATGAGTTCAGCCTGGATAGGGTATGACATAGATGATACAGAAACATGAAGATTAAATTTGCCTTGTGAAGTATTCATAGGCTTTACTATCAAGCCCAAAAATATATGATGGTGTGCTTTTTTTAAGTTTTTGCTAAGCTAGATATCTGAAGAATGCTCAAAGATGTTTTACTGATCTATAAATACTATGAGTTTTGCTGATGGAATAGCATATTTTGCACAACTAAACTTCTTGCACACAAATATGTAATTTACAATCACTCCATTTTGCTTTCTTTTCCCTCCTCCTGGTTGATTTTCCCACCCAATATATAGCTGCCAGGGTTTTTGTGTTCTAATTTATGTATGTTGGCTGTGGATATTAAGTTGCTGAGATGAGCATTATCCCAAACTTTAAATTTAGAAGTCAAAAAATAAACCATGATAAAATTCTAAAAATTTTATCATGGTTTATTTCTAACTAGAGTAGTTAAGGCTTCTATTTTTGTGCCTACATTCAACTATTTCCCTGAGAAAATCTCTGAGGTGGGGAAGTTGCCTTTGGCATCAGCACAAGTTAGCATGCTTTTGTGATCAGCCAGGGCTGCCATCACCAATGTGCAATTACAGGGTCAGTACTTTCCTATTGGTGTTTCACTATTTGTCACCTAGACTTTATCCTAAGACAGCCCTAAAATTGCAATGACAGCATAAGCAATGATAATCATTTCTCCCTAGTATCCTGGGGCTAGGTGAAGAAGTGGCAATCAAATCCTTGCCACTTCAAAAGTAGTGTTCTTCCACCTTCATGCAAAACATACCTTTCATCTAGTCCTGTGAAATCCCACCTCCTCATCCTCTCCCCTGCTAGAAAATTGGATTTCTCTGGGTCTTTTTCACCTGGATTTTTAACCAACTCATGTTGTATTTATAGTGATTCACAGCATCAATTTAAATGATCATTTGCTGTGTAGCTTCAGTGCTCATTACAATCTTGACTTGAAGTCCTTCATCGCTACTCAACCTGTATAACTCACTGCCAGGCCACATGCTGAAAATTGTCCTGACCTAAAACTGATCTTTCATAATGTGACCCTTCCCATTCACATGTTAGTAGGTCCACTTTCATGGTTTATTATGTATAATTCCCACCTTTTAGGGTGATTCTACGTGTAGCTTCCTCTTCAGCAAGAATTTCCACCTGAAGATTCAACCTTCCCCCAATTCCAAAGCTTCAATTCCACCATCTCCCTTTTCTGCTCTTAGAGCCAACCCACACCACTGGAGAAATGTTTTTGTAAATGTCTTTCTGACAGGTTTCTTTCTTCTTTACTGACTGAGAAGTTTTTCCAGACCTCTACAACTTTCCACAGAGTTTACCTCCCATTCCTGTGCAACTTTCTGCTTCTCAGAGAGAAAATAACTTTGTTTTAGGTTTCATGAAGAAATAGAAATCACTGGGTGAGAATCTTTCAAAATTCTTACCTTCTGCCTAAAGCTTATTGACATCTCTTGGCCACAGCCTGAGTGGCAAGGGAATAGGTAACTGTTGCAAGTGGGCCAGCTAGAAATAAAAGCCAGAGAAGTAATATTAAGAAATCAACACAAAAGGCAAGAAATATATTTGCAAGGCGGGGGCATTGATGGCTGGGAAGAGACCTGATAGGTCAGATCCTAACAAAGACAAAAGCCCACATATGCTTTATTTGTAGCATAACACATTAAAGTGATTCAGTTAGGAGCTTTTTCAGGAAAACAGGATGAAAATGAGGAAAACAGGTTGTTTAGGGCTTGGCAGGTTACACCCATCTCTGTGCTGCTTCATTTGAACTTAGGGCTGTGAGCTAAGGCAGGGCACCAGCATGATCTGATTTTTCTTGAACTGGGGAATTTCACCCAGGATTTCCCAGAAAAGCAACCTCCCTGTCTTTGAGTGCTCAGACAAACCTATAATTCATACATGGCTCCAACATACATCTACCCTGTGCCTTCCTTGGAGCCTCTGTTATGTTTTGTTCTGCCAATCAGTGACCAACCCTGTGTATGTGCTGGATCCTCATCTTAGTATTTCACCAGGAATATTTTGAATCATTATCGCTTCCTTCTTCCACTATTTACCATCTGACCTTTTCTCCTAGTATTTTTTCTTACTCTTAAGATGTACCAAACTCTTCCTTATTTTCAAAACAAAGCCATTTGACTACATTTCCCTCTATAATTTCTTTATTCCTCCCTCAACCATGCACACATTATTTCAATAGATCAATTGATACATTTTCCCCTTCTAAAAACTCACCATGGTAACCTATCTACCTATTGCCTCCTCATCTCCTGTTTCTATATCATCAGTGTGTAAATGCCAATTAAAAAGTGCATTATCAGCCAAGTGCAATGGTGCATGCCTGTAACCCTAGCCACTCAGGAGGCTGAGGCAGGAGGATAGAGAATTCAAAGCCAGCCTCAGCAAAAGCAAGGTGCTAAGCAATTCAGCGAGACTCTGTCTCTAAATTAAATACAAAATTGGGCTGGGGATTTGGTTCAGTGGTCAAGTGCCACTGAGTTCAATCCCTGGTACCCACCCCCCCCAAAAAAAGTTCATTAATAAATATGCATTTTCACTGGCCACTGTGAGGCATTTTGGGTACTAAATGTCTTGATTCTAACACATTTTACATGCCTGGTAATCTAACTATTCCAGTTTCAACTCTTTATTCCTCTTCTATGTGTTGCAATATAGTAATCTGTTTCAACTTTGAATTTCTAAGGTACTTCATATGCTTAAAATTATCTTTTCCACCCTCATGTCCTGCTATTACGTGATTACTGGTAATTCCCAAATCTTAATATTCTGCTCTATTTCATCTACTTTTGAGTATTAAAATATTACCTTTTCCTCTAACATTTCCAATTAGAAATCTGTGTTGGGTATGTCATAGAAGCATTTAAAACTCAGAATGTTCATCAAAAGTTTCTTTATCTCCCACAACTTTCTCATATTTTTTATGTAAGCTTGAGTTTATAAAAATGAGGAACTGAACCACCATTTGAACTAGGTATCCTACTCCTCCATATATAGCCAAAGGATTTAAAAATCAACATACTACAGTGACATAGACACATCAATGTTCATAGAGCTCACTTCAGAATAGCTAAGATATGGATCCAAACTAGGTGCCCTTCAACAGAGGAATGAATTAAAAAATGTAATATATACATCCAATGGAATATTATTCAGCTATAAAAAGAATGATTTTATGACCTTTGTCAGTAAATGGATAGATCTGGAGACTATCATGCTGGGTGAAAAAAGCCAGTCCCCAAAAGACAAAAGTGGAATGTTTACTCTGATATGTGGAAGCTAACCCACAATAACTGGGGGAAGGTGAAGAATAGAAATCAAGTAAATTTGACAAAGGGAAATGAAGGGAATAAAGGGGTTATAGGAAAAGGAAAGACAGTGGAATGAATCTGACCTAATTTCTCAATATACAGATAAGAATACACCTCAATGGATCCTAACATTATGTACATTCACAAGAATGGGTCATGGAAAGGGGTATATATCCCCCAAAGATAAACTTAAAATAACGCTTTTTACTCTAAACTTTTAAAATTTGGATTCATCAGGACTTAGTGCTGCGGAAAGGCATATGTATCCAAAAAATGTGCATAAGCCTAAAGTTCTTTGGAAAGATATTCTAACAGGACAATGGAAAGGTCATGACCCAGTGATTATCTGGAGTTGGGGCTCTGTTTGCGTGTTTCCACAGGGAGAACAGCAGCCGATTTGGATTCCAGAAAGACTAACTAAAACGATTTCTACAGATCGAAAAGAAGATGATTTGACTCAAATCCATAACAGCTGATATCCAGAACTCCAGCTTGGCCATTCTTACATCTGCAACAGTGATTAACCAGGATGCTTTTTTCAATATCTATTTTATTATTGCATTTTTCCACATCATAAGGTTCTATTTTTATTTTTTGAGCTCATACAAACCTAGGTTAATGTTTTTGTTTTTTTTTTTGATCAGTTTTATTTTTTGACTGTGGAGTTTTTAAACATTGCAATGGAGATTTCACCTAGGTAAAGCTACAAGACCTTTATTATTATCTTATGTGTTGTACATTTGTTTGCACATTTGTGTTTTGTGTTGTCTGTCTGTGTGTGCGTATGTCCATATTTCATATATGAGGAGCGCTCATGAGAAAATGGATCCGAATTATTATTTTTTTTATTCACGTGATTTAAATGGCTTAATTTAAATTAGGTAAACAGCTGTTAAGGATTTTTTTTAAAGGTGGTTAACAGATCTGCTTGTTTACTAATTTAAATCAGGTAAACAGCTGTTAAGGATGGTTTTTTAAGGAGGTTAACAGATCTGTTTGTTTACTTTCACCTTTCCTTTTCATTATATTTAATAATTCTTTTCAGGATAATGTCTTTTTAGCATCACTGCCAGAATTTCTATCTTCATCCCAATGAATATAACTCAACAAGTATGCTCAATCAAGGAGTCAACTTACTTTGGGAGGAAAAGGACTTTGGGAGGAAACGGACTTTGGGAGGAGATGGACAGATTGATAGATTCCTCCACTTTGAACTGCTTACAGAACTAGCCTAGACTATGTAACTATCGTTTGGTACAGCGAATTGTGGTAATGCTGGCATATATTTGCTGATGGTGTCACCAGTGATGCAATTTTTATTTCCTTGCCAGCGCACCACATGTTAATTGTGGTAATGCTAGCATATCTTTGCTGAAGGTGTCACCAGTGATGCAATTTTTCCAAAGGAACTGTCAATTGGCTTGGTGTCGTGGCATTTCTGTATCCTCCTCCCTTCTGCTAGTGATGGTCTAAATTTGGGGGCCAAAGGCTATATGCTGGACCGGTAGTCAGTGACAGGTATGATCCAATTGCAGTGGTATCAACCTAAGACAGGAGGCTGACGCCTAAAGGTCAGTTGCCTAAAGGTCAGTTTTCCGATGATGGGTAAGGACCATATGTTGAATTGGACAACCTACCAGGCACGGTCCTTAAGCCACATTAACCTCACTCCCCCACTGGCACCAAGGCCAAATTTGGGGGCCAACAGAGGTGAGGCAAAGAACCTCACCCCCCCCACTGGTGCATAGACCTATCCACAAGTATGGCTGTATGCTGGACCGGTAGTCAGTGACGGGTATGATCCAGTTGCAGTGGTATCAACCTAAGACAGGAGGCTGACGCCTAAAGGTCAGTTTTCCAATGACGGGTAAGAACCGGACAACCTACCAGGCACGGTCCTTAAGCCACATTACTTGTTGTTTAATTAATGAGAAGGGGGGAGATGCTGGGAGCCATCAGCCAAGTAGGTATGACAATTTCATTCCCAGCTACTCCCATGCTGTCTAGTGGAAGGACTTCTGAAAGGTGACCTTGCTCAAGGACCAGGGCCGATCCGTGTTCCCCTTTAGAATAGGGTGATTTAGCATAATAGGAGATTAGGGTGTTCCCCCTTTAGAATAGGGCGGTTTAGCTTAAAAGGAGATTAGGGTGTTCCCCCTTTAGAATAGGGCGTATCCTGCTGCTGAGTTCCTCTTGAGTTCTTAGGGTCAGACAGTATATTTCGGGAGACAGAAGCCCAGGAGAAGTGGATTTGGGCAGAGTGTGGATTTGGGCAGAGAACGTGGATTTCCCCAGAACGTGTTTGTAGACGGCCGGTGTGAGATCGGGAATAAAGAATTGCTGTTTGAATCTACAAGCTGTGTGGAGACTCGTGATTTGTGCCCAGCCAGAGACTGCGGCAGGGTCAGACATATCTTGTGTTTATATGATCATATCAAAATGGATTCTACTGTAATGTATAACTAAACAGAATCAATAAAAACTCATAGAAAAAATAAAATATTATGAAGGATGTATCAAGCAAAGAGTTTAAAATTACAGCTGGTGGAGTAAGGAAACCTAGGTTCAAATTTCTTATCACAGGTGAGCTACTTCATCATTCTAAGTCTTTGTTTCTGGGTGTACAATAGGCAAAATAGTTTAGTCAATTCTGAGCATTAGTCACATGCAGTAATAAAGGAAATGTACCTAGTACATAGCTCAGTACACAGTTTGCTGCCAAAAAAAATTACTACCTAATAGAATAAGAACAAATACTAAAAATAGTAAAGATATTTCCACCAGTCTTCAAGACCAGAAATCTGGGATTCAAATTAGATGTTGTCTTCTATTGACAGGTCATGTCCCATCAACCACTTAGATGTACCCATTTTTACCTCTGTAATTATTTTTTATTATTACCTTTCCGTTTTCTTTGACAGAATTGCAAAACAGTAAGTCCTACCTTTCTGAAACTACTGCTATGGTCTTCAGATGGAGCTTAGCATCTCCAACATATTATGCCTTTTTGTTTTCTGCTGCATTTTGCTAGTAGATAATCTTTATTAAAGGAGCACATTTAATTTCTTTCTCTTTTTTTTTGGTATTTAGATATTGAACCAAGGAACACTCTACCACTGAGCTAAATTTTGTATTTTATTTAGAGACAGGGTCTCACTGAATTTCTTAGCACTCCAAATTCCTGTGTCACAGATGAGCTGAGGTTGGCTTTGAACTCTGGATCCTCCTGACTTAGCCTCCTGAGCAGCTATGGTTACAGGTGTGCTTCACAGCATTTGGCACATTTAATTTTGTCACTCCCCCACTCCAAAAACTTCATGATACTCAAAATAAAATACAGAATCCTTAGTACAGATGGCAGACCCGAAATAATCTATCTTTTCTTTCTTGCTTGGTTTTATTTCCTGCCATGCTCCCAAGGCAATTTATATGTTGATGATAACAAATTACTTCTTGTGACTTGAACACATATTAGCTTCAGTGCTATATATATTTTTTTACTTTTTATACTTTTTTTTCCTGTTTGTTGTTGTTGTTGTTGTTTGCTATTTTCCTTGGTCATACATTTTACTTTTCTTCAATTTTTGCTTGAACTGTTTATTTAAAATTCAATCATTGGCTGATATTTTGGAATTTTCTTTTTTATCCACTTTAAGTTTACTTTATATTTTCTTTAGCCTACCTTCTTTCTTTCTTTCTTTCTTTCTTTCTTTCTTTCTTTCTTTCTTTCTTTCTGCCTTCCTTCCTTCTTTTCTTTTTCACTTAAGCACATTTAAAAAAAATAATACTTCATATTAATGACTAAAATTAGAAATTATTACATGTGCAAAAAATGGGAGATGATTATTAACAGGAAAAGAATTTTTTTTTTTTTTTTTTTTTTTACATTCCAGTTAGATCCCGTGACCTGGCAAAGAGGCAACAGACAGAGCTGTGGTATGTTTTCCAAATGAAAAAGAATGTTATACATTAAAACTAATAGCTTTAAGGTGTAAAAGCTGAGAGATGCTGTCTGATTACAAAAACCTTTCATATATTGAAGACAATCTATCTTCTTTTTTCCTTCTTTCAACAAGTAAATTTTTCTTAATGTTGTCCGTTGTTACTTTTTGTCGTCCAGCACTTTTTCTTACTAGTGCTCAGACCTTTTTTTTATCTGCTTCAGTATGTTTAATAGTGGCTCCCTACAGATCAGCTTATATGGGGCTGCTTACATTGTAGCTGCTGTTCATCTATTATGATCAATAGCACCCATTTGAACTCTCCAGCTGCACCAAAATGAATGACAGAATCTATTGTTGCATTTATTCTAATATGTCTGCTTCTTATGGGGGCTATAATTCAGTATTATATTTCTCTTGAAGTAATTGTGTTTTTAAACATAATATTTAGTTCCATGAATTCATAATCTCCTGTTGTTCTTGGCTACTTGTTAGTGAATGCATATGATAAAAGGCTGCATTCCCATACCAATCTTCCCTGAGGTTTTGGAGTTGATGACATAGTGTAAAAATCCTCAAGACCCCAAAAGCATATTCAATCAGTTTTCTTCCCACTTACTCAACTCTGGGTTTCAGCCATTTCCCCCAATAAAGAAATGGTATTTAGGAAGAACTACACATTGGATTTCAATTCATAAGCTGCAATGGTTTCAAGGATGGCAATATACAAGCTTAATCAGGGTTAACTGACCCCACTAATTATTCCCAGCTGTTTAAAGCACTGAGGTACATTGTTGTCCTACTTTTACTCATGAGGACCTATAGAGCGGAGCATTAAATCTTTGCCAGGTGGATTGTGGCTGGCATTGTCTAAAGCAAATGGTGGGTGAAGGCTGATTTGACAGAGATTAGCTGAAGGTTGGTGGATGAATGTTAGCAGGCCAAGGTATAGGTGGTAAATGAAAAAGCAGAGCCTCATCACTCACTGTTGTATCCTGCCATAGTGGAGACTGGCTGCCTTCTGCTTCATTCTAAAGCCACAACGAACACATCAGTTCATTGCAAACCTGTCAATTCAGGCAGTACTTAACATCTCATTTCTTATTTTCTTTACATAGCTCCTGCAGGGATTCCTCCTTTAGAAGAGAGCTGAGAGTTGGGCTCACATCAGCATCTTCATAGCAATCACAGTCAGCCTAAGTTCTATTTAGGACCTGTTTTAGTTTCTCTCATGTCCTGAAATGCACCAGGGAAATGAAGTTGGGATGATGACTTGCAAAGCTATCTTCCATCAGTGGGCATTTGCTGCTGTGTTAGTCAGCTTTTTGCTGTTGTGACAAAATAAATGTGATAATCAGCTCACAAGTTCTATGGCACTTATAAGGAGTGTAATAAGAAGTTATTAAAGTTCTATGGCTATTTTAACAATTATCCAAAAATAAGAAAAATGTTTGTTTTCCACTTTGAGGAACAAATTACACACATTTAGCTGCTTTCATTTTTATACAGTTCTCTAAGTTGAAATTGTAGGTACTCAGTGACCAGATCCTCTGTTCAGGCTATTACAGGCTGAAGTCAAAGTTTCAGACACATCTTCAACTTCACTTGAGGCTTAGGGGTCTCCATTAAGTACATGCTTTGTTAAAAGAATTTATTTTCTGTGAATGTAGGACAGAGGTAACTGCTATCTGTTTTTCAGCCAATAGGAAATATCCTTACCTCCGCCATTCCCTGATATGTGGCTTCTGACAATGTGCCATCTTGCTTCTCTATGAATGCATAAGAAATCTCTCTGTGTCCTCTTATGAGTGTTACCCATCCAAGATAATATCTCTGTCATTTAACTCAAAGTCAAGTGACTATGAGATATTAATAATAAAAGTAAAATTTCTGCTAAAATACAATCACAACAGTGATCTCTCCCTATATACAGAGGTTCTAGTCATGCTTAAGACTAGCAATGAAATAGCACAGGTACATCAAGGAGTCATACTGAAATATTAAATGGTCACACAGAATAAAATGAATTCAAGTATATATATTACATTATTTATATATGGTCAATGAAGAGTAAATAGCAATTTCCATATCATCTCATAACAATTTAAAATGCAGAGTACTAAAATCTAAGTCCTTCCCAAACAGAATACCAATTCAGCCAGCTTTTGCTTTTAGTTCTATGAATCATTACAATTTCAGTGATTTTATCTATCATAATTTTAATAATAATTATAAGTATGTATGATAAGATTATGGGCAACAATCTTTAGTTTTAAATATACTGCTTCTTGACACTTGGATTGCTGATAACTTTTAGAGATGTTCAGTTTTAATGAGGCTGAATAAGAAAAAAAACAACAGAAAAAAAAATGTGTAATACCTTAAATATGAGAAGCAGAAAATTGAGTGAAAAGGGAGAGGTTGTTTTGAAGTACAATGTCATGAGGATTTGAAAGTTATATGAAAAGACATAAAGCAATGCACATTGCATTTTTCCTCAAGTATAAATGCTGCAGTAGAACTTTTATCTATTTGAACTTCTGTTAAATGAATTATACTGGCATTAATTTGGAATGTGGAAACCTTGATGAAGTTACGTTTTTTGAAGTACTTCAGTTGTACTTGCCATAAATGCAAATAACATACATAGGAGTTATATTTTGACAAATAATTAAAATAGCAAAAAGGAAGTACTATGAAGGTTAGATTTTATTTTACATAAAATATCTATGTATTCACTACTTTACTTTTAACATGAGAAATCGTTACATTAAACATGATCCAAAAGTCTTAATGCAGTGGCAATAAAATATTTTAAATTTAAATAGAATCAAAAGTGTATGAGATACAAATGTATAAAAAAGATAATAGAACTATTTGCATTGCAAGAATTTTGTTGATAGGACAAGTCCAAATCTAGCAGTGGCCTGGAAACATGTGGTTATATAATCCCCTTAGAAACATAATTTTAATTCAAACTAGCAATTTATTTAAGCACAAGTTCTAAAACTCATTAGAATGATTATGATCCTAAATAAAACTGAAAACACATTTACCAATTTGATCATTATTTATAAATTCTTACTACTTTTAAATGCAAAAAATAAAATGCAAATAAAATTTATTTTTCTCCTTTTCTTTAACTTTTGGCCAGAAATAAAACTTCCAGTAGAGGCACCTGTATTATATTTCAAGCACTGGATTATAGCACAGTTGCTTTATTCTAAATAAAAGAAATTTTAATAAAAATCAAAATAATAGTGGTTGATATTCATGTTTTACAGTATAAAGACTATATACTTTGGAAAACGATTAATGTAATTCCCTACTTTACATTAGGGTTCCTTGTCTAGCTCAAGAAGATTATCTACCTGAGCACAGAGGCATTGTTAATAAGGAAAGTGCAAGGAGCTATGTATATTTATTGGGGTCTAATATAAGTAACTTTGTAATTATATTTTTCTCTCTGTTTGAAAGTAATCAGAAATATCAAAGAACATTTCTTTGGGGTTCTAATATGCTACACAGATCTAGTTTTCAGCTTACACTGTTGGTGACATTATAGCACAGTAAGAACAAAAGGAGGGGCAGATTTAGAGAGATATTCTCAATTATTACTGTTTTTGCTATGTTGGAAAAATTGCCTAATCACTGAGGTCTTGATTCCATTTATTTTTCTTGAAATAATAAATAAGACTTTGTTTATAAAGTGATATAGTTAGTAAAAGGTTAAGTGAGATATGTAAATTGCTTAACATAGTGCTTGGCATGTAATAAATATTCAATAAATTGTAATAGTAGATCCTTGACAAATAGTTCTATTATACACTGAGTTTGTTCAGTGCTCCATATTTTACTTTTTGTAATTGATAATGCATAATTGCTAATAAAACGCAGTAGATACAATTATGATTTTGTTTATTTCTTCATTTATTGGTAGGTCTTATGTCAGTTATTTCATAGGTTGAGTGCATATATAGTATGATTGATGTTTTACTTTCATTTTGAAATAAACTATTCTATTGCTTCATTTCCACTTTATATCATAATAAAAACAGATTTTTTTCTGTTATATGCCGACTATAATAATATAAGAAAATATAAACAACCTAGGGAAAAATTTATGAGTGTAAAATTTTCTGTTGATTTACAGCTGTTTTGAATGTCCATATGGAGAAATTTTATTTTATTTTTCTTCATAATAGAGGTGTTTTCTTTTTTAAATCGTTGTGATTGAGAAGACATGTTCTGTGGAAAGAAAATAAAGTCCTTTATGAATTTCAATTAAAAATTTTATTATTACACATTAATATCAATTTCTATTTTCCTACTGTAAAATTTACATTCCCAAGGACATTTCTCATGTATATATAAAATACTGAAGATTTTTTTCTTTTTTTAATTTTGAATTTCTTAATACTGTTCTATTTGTAAAATGTGTGTCCCATTCTTTTAAAAAAAATAGTACATGATACTTATACATCATGGTGGAGTTTATTTGGAACATAATCATAAATGTATATTTCATTTCAATGTGCAATGCTACCCCTTTCCCTCACCCTTCTCTCTCTATATCCCCTTTCCCTTTACTGGTCTTCATTCTATTTATTTATTTATATTTTAAATGATACATCAAAGTTACATGTATAATATATATTATATATTCTTAGACTTTAATTGATAATGTGTAATGGCTAATAAAATGCAATAGAGTAATGGTTTTGTTTATTTTATTCAATTGTTATATTTTGTTTATTTTGTTTTACACACACACACACACACACCTATGTATGAATACCTTGAGATGTATTAATATGTGCACCTGATATAATTTGGCCAACTCTATTTCTCAGTTCTTTCCCTTTCCCTCTTCTCCTCCTTCCCCTTTGATTCCTCATTTCTGTTCTCCGGATCCTGATCTGCTTTCTACTTTCAGGAGATCTTGTTTTTCCTTTTTCCTTTCTAGCACATGAAATAAAACATTTCAGCCTTGCCTTTCTGAATTTGGCTTATTTCACTTAGCATGAAGTTCTCTAGTTTCATTCATTTACCAGAAAATAACATCATTTCATTCTTTTTTATGTCTCAATTGAGCTCCATTGTCTGTGTATGTAAATGCATGTGTCATTGTCATGTGTATATAGACTTAAATACACACATATGGTTTCTTTATCAATTTTCTTTATCCTTTCTTATAATGATGTGCACCTGGACTGGTTCCTTAACTTTGCCATTGCCATTGTGCTGCTATAAGCATTGATGTGCCTGTTTCATTACAGTATGCTGATTTTAGTTTCTTTTTTTTAAAAATAAATATCAAGAAGTGAGTTAATTGGGTCATATTGTATTTCAATTCATAGTCTTTCAAGAACTCTCTATACTCCTTTTCAAAGATGTTATACTAATTTGCAGTCTCATCCACAATAAGTGTACCTTTCCCCCAACATTTTTGCCAGTAAATATCATTATTTGTATTTGTGATTATTGTCATTCTAAATGGGGTGAGATGAAATATCAGTGTACTTTTTTGATCTGCACCTCTCTGATTGCAAAGATGCTTAACAATTTTTCAAATATTTGATGACCATTTGCATTCCTTCTGTTGTTCTTTGGATCCTCTAGTTCTGGAATCACCTCATCAGCAAACAGATAGGTTGAGTACTTATTGCCTATTTGTATCTTTTAATTTCCTCCTCTTCCCTAATTTTTTTGACAGAAATTCAACTACCATATAGAATTTAAGGAATGAGCATTGGCATCCTTATTTTCCCCCTGACTTTAAAGGAAATGAGTTCGATTTTTCTCCATTCGGTATGATGTTGCTTTGGGTTTTGCCACATACAGCCTTTATGATATTGAGGTAATCTCCTTTTATATCTAGTTTCCCTAGTGTTTTTTGTTAACATGAATCAGTGCTGAATTTTGTCACAGACTTTTTCTGCATCTATTGAAATAATCATGTGATTTTTTGTTCCTGAATCTATTTGTATGATGAATTTCATTTATTGATTTATATGTGTTGAACTGACCTTGCATCCTTGGGATGAAACCAACTTGATCATTGTGTACAATCTCCTGAATGTGTTTTTGGGTGTCTTTTGTTAATGTTTTATTAAGGAGTTTTGCCTCTTGTCCACCAGTGATATTGGTCGGTAGTTTTCTTTCCTTGTTTTTTTTTTCTTATCTGGTTCTGGTATCCCGGTTGTACTTGCTTCATAGGATGAGTTTGGGAGTGTTCCATTCTTTTCTGTTTCATGGAATAATTTGAGGAGGACTGACATTATTTCTTTGTTAGACTTTTGATAGAGTGCAGCAGAGAGTCCATCTGGTTCTTGGCTTTGTTTTGTTGGAATACATTTTTTGTCACTGCTTCAGTATGATGGTATAGGTTTAGTTTTGGACTATTTAAGTTTCTATATCCTTCTAGTTCAATTTGAGTAGGTAAAATGAATCTAGAAATCTGTCAATATCATCGAGATTTTCTAATTTGTTGTAATACACATTTTCAAAGTTATCCTTAGCAATTTTCTGGATTTCAGAATATCTGTGGTGAGATCTAATTATTCATTTAAAATTGTGCTGATTTGGATCATGTCTCTCATTCTGTTGGTATGACCAGGGGTTTATCAGTCTTGTTAATCTTTTCAAATAACCAACTCTTTGTTGCATTTATCATTTGTACTTTTTAAAAATTCTCTACTTCACTAATTTTAACTCTAATCCTAATTATGTCTCATTTTCTACTGGTTCTGGAATTACTTTGCTCTTGTATTTTCAGAGCCTCTTTAGATTTTTATTTGAGATCTTTTTTTCTTTCTTTGCTTTTTTTTTTTTAATGTGGGCATTTAATGCTACAATCATTGATCTTAGAGCCACCTTCATAGTGTCCCAGAGATTTTGGTATGCTATATCATTTTTCTCATTTGATTCTAGTGTTGTTTTCATTTAACCTCTCAATTCTTCAATGATCCATTTTTTTCATTTAAAGTCTATTATTTAATTGCAATGTGTTTATATGATTTCTATAAGTTTTCTTACTTTTTAAAAAATTTGTCCATTATCATCTGATAAGGTACATAGAATAACATTTACTTATTTATTTATTTTGTAGTCACTAAGACTTTCTTTTTATCCTAAAATAGCTGTTTTGGAAAAGGTCCCATGAGCTGATGAAAAGAGAGTATATTGAGCTATATTGTGGTGAAATATTCTATAGATGTCTGTTAGGTCTACTTGGTTTATACTCTTTTTATTGACTTTACATCTGGATGACCTGTCCCTTATGGAGAGAAGTTTATTGAAATTACCAAGGGTTTTAGTCAGTTTTTCGGTTTCAGTTTCCAAAAGCCCTGAGAAGAACAATTTTAAAGAGGAAACATTTATTTAGGGGCTCTTGGTTTCAGAGATCTCAGGCCACAGATGGCCAACTCTATTTCTCAGGGCTTGAAATAAGGCAGAATATCACAGCAGAAGAGAGTGGTGGAGAAAAGCAGTTAGAGATATGGTACCAGGAAACAGAGAGAAAGAACAAGACAGTTCCCTCATGGACAAAATTAAAACCTCAAGAGCATATTCCCCAGTGACCTGTTCCTCCAGCTACACCCTACCTGTTTTTAGTCACAGCTCAGTCCTAATCAGAGAATTAACACACTGATTAGGTTAAGTTTCTTATAATCCCACTATTTTATCTCTAAATTTTCTTGCATTGTCTCACACATGAGCCTTTGGGGGACATCTCACATCTAAACCATAATACAGAGTGTTAGTTTACTGGGATATGTCTTGGACATGAAGTGTTTCATGTAATAGGGTGCACCACCATTTGATACTCATATATTTACTATCTTTATGTCTTCTTGTTAGATCTTCCCTTTAACATAATGTAGGGGCCTTTCTTGTATCTTTTGATTTTTTTTAAATCTCCTTTTCAGATATAAAAATAGCTATTCCTGATTGCTTTTGTACTTCATTTGCATGGAATATCTTTTTCCATCCTTTCAATTTTAGTCTGTGGATATCTTTACTTATACAGTGAGTCTCCTGCAAGCAGCATATGGTTGGGGCTTGTTTTTAATCCACTGCACCAGTCTCTGCCTTTTAATTAAAGAGATGAGACCATTTACTATCAGAGATCGACATCCAGCATCTCATTGGGGTTCTTCTTTCTGCTCAGGATGGTGTAAGCCACCTTAAAACTTCTCAAAAAATCAGTAAATAACAGAACACGAATACTCAGAAATACATTTACAAAAGGTGAAGCCACTGATAGATCTAGTTCACATGGGTTCTGGAACTAGACAAAGAAAAGATGGCTGTGGTGGTTTATTCAAAGGCAGAGATTAGGTTTCAAGGGCAGAGTCTTGCTTCATGATGTCTTGCAGTCAGCATATTGATTGACATCTTGGCCAGTCATACCCATATCAGGAGATATATAGGCCACAGCAAAGCAGAATAGAGAGTCTCATTGTCCCTGGGCAATCAACCAGAGGAAATATCCACTGGTCATTCCCAGACACCATATCTATTTATCCATGAGGCTTCCATGCACAGTGACCCACATGCAACCCATGGGGGCTCCTGACAATTTACATTTAGCATTACTACTGTATGTTTATTATTTCTAGTCATTTTGGCTTATTTTATATATTTAATTCATTGTTAGTTTTCATTAGTTTAAGTGCCCTACTAGAGCGTTTTATACATTTGAGAGCTCAGGGGTTTGTTTTTGAGTTCTTCTTTCTGATGTGTGTCTTTAAATATTTTCTGTAATTTAGGTAAGTGGTCATGAATTTCTTTAGTTTGTCCTTATTATGAAAAGCTTTTATTTCTTCTTTGATTCTAAATAATAGCTTTGCCAGATATAGAAAACTTGGCAATTGTTTTCTTTCAGAATTTGTAAAATCTCATTCACAGTCTTCCTTGATTTTAGCATTTGATTTGAGAAGTCTGAAGTCAGTCTTATTGGTCTACATCCAAATATCATCTGAGGTTTTTCTCTTGTAACTTTTAATATTCTATCCTTATTCTCAAAGTCAGGCATTGTGGTGATGATATGTTTTGAAGAGGTTCTTTTTTGATGTTTCTATTTGGAATTCTATATGCCTCTTATATGAGGGTGCTCATATTGTTCCTAAGGTTTGGAGAATGTCTGCTATTATTTTACTGAAAAGTTTCTTAATCCATTAGCTTGTATTATGTGTCTTATTTGACTTGTTGTCCCAGAATGCTCATATATTTTGATTATATTTTTCTGCCCTCTTCACTGTCTACTGAGAGTTCTAGCTCAAATACCTTGTCTCTGAGGCTGAATGTTCTGTTTAATTTCTAATTTTGTCTGGTGGTGATACTGTCAGTTACATTTTCAATTTGATTTATTTGTGCCTTTTATTTCTGGAAGTTCTAATTGGTCTCTTTACAGAATCAGTCTCTTTTTATTGAAATGGTCATTCATACTCTGTAACTGATTTCTTAGTTCATTCCTGAATTCATTCCTTAAATCTTCTTTTATCTTGTTAATCATTTTAATAATTATTTTTAAAAGCCTTTCTCTGGAATTTCATCCCCTTCTCTGTATATGTGTTTTTCTGTTTTGTTTTGTTTTGTTTTTTTTGCTGGGGCATAGTAACTTTTCAGGAAGAATTATTTGCAGCTTTGTGCATGTTTTCAGAGGTCTTGATTTTACACAACTGTTGAAAGGAGTTTATCTTCCTCCTTTGTGAGAATGTCCTTTGGTGTGTAATTTTAATTTTGATAAGTACTTCACTTTGGGCATCTCTTAGCTTCAACATACAGGCCCAATATAATCCAAATATTAGTTTCAATTGCCAGTGCTCCTCAGTTTTCCACTGAGGCACTGCAGAATTGATTCCCTCTTGTAGAGCTGCTATAACCTGTGGATTTTTCTAAAAACCTTCGTTTCTTTCTCTGATTTGTCCACAGGACTAAATAGAGGTCCAAGAGTGGGTCCCAATATCCCGTGCTACTTGTTCCAAATTGGAGCCTAGGTCATTGGTTTGGGGATTCTCTTTCCCCTATTGTTAAAACATTGTTGAGTCTTGAGCAGGGTTGGATTATGTGTGAAGTAAGATGTGTCCTCACTTTATTAAGTTGTACTTGTAGTTGTAGTTCAGTCATAAAGTCTCTACTTTGTGAATTTGTACTGTACTGTTTGCTTCCCATCCCCACTCAGAAAAAAAGAAAAAATCAGCAATGGCAACACCAATACCAATCAACATATAGCATTAGAATAAACATATGATGCCAACTATGACATGTAAACCATTAATTTAAAAAAAGCAGATTGGTCAGTTCAATATTTAGTAACAGCAACAACAATCAACAGCTATGAATTTGATCTCACATTAAAGCATATAGTGCATATCAACTATGCACTACACCAACATAAATGGTAGGGCCAGTAACCATATAAACTAAATTCTTTTTAAAGATAATAAAATGGCAGTTCCTTCAAAAGAAAGAAAATTGGGTATAAAAGTCAAAGATAATTTAAAATATTCAAAAGGTTAACAGAGGTACAGAAAGAGAAAGGAAGCAAGTAATGGCTATAAATAAGGAAGAGTTAAAAAATGAATCAAATGAATAAATAACAAGAAAGGGGAAAAAAGCAAAAAGTGTAGGTTGTTGAAGTGGGGAGAGAGGGGAAAAGTAATAAGACGAAAAATTGGAGTCAAAACAAACAAAAAAGTCACATCAAAATATAAAAACAAAAAATCTTACTGTTATAAAGTCAAAATAAAGAAAAAATAACAAGCTCAAGTAAAGAAGAAAATAAATAAAAGAGAAAAGTGATACAAATGAAGAAAAACATGAAAATAAATGTATATATTCACATACCCCAGTATCACATGCATTAACACTCATACCATATTGAAAAAGGAGACAAGACAAAAAGAAAAGAAAAGAAAAATTCTACTGATGTTCCAAGCTTTGTCATGAGTTATCTGCTCAACAAAGAATAGCTACGTCCACCACATTGCCAGAGAGATACTGATCACTGCTGAGCATCTGAGTCTGGGGAGTGTTCTGAGATCTCTACTTTTGGGGTAAAGCAACCAACTCTTTACTCTTCTTGCATATTTCATCCTGCATAAATGTGGCCTTCCCAAAATCAGACCCAGAGTGCAAATGTGCCCACCTGCCCATCTTCAGAAATTTCTCTGGCTAATCCTGTAAGTCTCCAAACACAATGGGAAAGTGAGCCACATTCCACTCTTAATCTCTGGTTTGGATCTCCCTGGGTAATCTCCTGTGTCCATCTCATTCGCACCCTGCCTCAGGACAGGTCAATGTAGGGAGAGTTGGCTAAAGCTTATCATTATCTCCAGGACTCCTTCCACAGCAGAATGCCACCCCAAGATGATGACCCACATCAGCTCTTTTTTCTGCAGCCTAGAAGCACAGAGCAGAACTCGCACATGGACCCACTGTGCTGCCTCTGGGTCACTCAAGTTCAGACAGGAATTTGTTCCTTGTATTTCCCCATTCTAAATTTTATTTGCAAATTCAGTCTTACTTTCTTCTTGGGTTGTCACTTCCCTCTCTGGTGGATTACTGAGGGGTGTTGGTTTGCTTTTTTTTTTCTTTCCATCATATGTTCATAGAACCTGAATTTCTGTCTGTGATTCTGATGTTGAGATTCAGTGTATTACCTCTGTCATCCACCTCAAATGGGAAGCAGAATAGACATACATCTTTATTGAACGCTACTTGCAGAGAAAGTAAAATTACACCCTTCTTTTACTCCACCATCTTTGTACCTCCAAATATGTCATATTATTTTTTCATAAGGTCAGCCAATTTTTAAATTTTAATGGAAAGTGCTGTAAAAATTTATTAAAACTATTCAAGTTTTATTATTGAAACTTCTTTAATGCATGCAAATTTCCAACATTTATAAACTCTGGAAAACTTTAAATTTGGTGGGGGAGGAATTAAGGTATATGTAATACTTTTTAAATTATGAACTGGAGATTGGAGGGGGAGAAGGTAAAGTCAAAGGAAAAAAAAAGCGTATTTCCTTCTAAATGGCAATGATTTAATCAACTGGGAAAATCTCTTTCCAGATGTTACCATTGGAGCATATCTGTAGCAGCTGTGCACATTTTCTGATATTACAATTGCTGCAAAATGCCCTTCCTTTAACTTGCCTTTTTTCCCAGAGACAACATTGGCAGGTAGAAATGGCTCTCCAAGCACAGTTGAATGTACAGCTTTTAAGAAGAAGAATATGAAAGGGGAAGCAAAGGGTAGCATTATGGCTTAGTAGCAGTTTTCAGGAAATCAAAAATGGGAGTTAAGTATATTTACACTCCTGTAAGTATTATTGTTTTTATTCTCTTCTCAGAGTTATGAAATATGAAGTTTATCTAAAGTTCATTTTTGTGAGGCTTTTTTCCATGTTGTTGTTATTGTTTTTATAAAAATCCTAATGATATTTTAGGAGAAAATTTAGGACACATTCTTTCCTAAGAATAATAGTGATGCAAGACAAGTGTATCTTCCTCATCTTCCATAGCCCCCCCTCCCCGCTTTTTCCCCCTGACCC
Source organism: Callospermophilus lateralis (assembly GCF_048772815.1). NCBI lineage: Eukaryota > Metazoa > Chordata > Mammalia > Rodentia > Sciuridae > Callospermophilus > Callospermophilus lateralis. The sequence continues at coordinate 21,700 of NW_027516474.1, forward strand.
AGTTTGCCCTCTCTTTTATATGCCATGTGACACATAATCTTTATTCCCTCAACAGATCTGCTCACAAAAGATTTTATTTTTTTCATGAATTTAGACCCAAATGTTATCTCTCTAGAGTTTATTTCCATTTTAAACCTTATCTCAGTCTGTGGAAGCAAAGAATTTAACACCCTGTTAAGGGGATTTTAAGCATCAGTTGGCAGGCTGGAGAATGTTTTCCTTTTTCTACTTCTCAGAAATTGTATTCTCTGTAGTTGCTTCTCCATGTGGGAAGGAAAAATAGTTTCAAAATAAAATCTCTAGGTTTAGGGCCGGGCAGACATAAATTTGGATCCCCTCTTATGCCACTAACCTCTTGAATGATCTGAGGAGACTCACTTAACCTCTCTTTTTCCATTTCAGATAAGTGGCTTACTTAGTAATCAAACCTATCTCATAAGACTGCTGTGAGAATTGAATGGGTTATTGACTAAAGCATATGATTAATAAATAGTAACTATTATTATGGTATTAGTTTGGTTTTGGCTGAAGAGTTCAAGTATTCAATTTACCTTTAATTATTTTTGGATAGATTGTGTGTCTTATCCATTCTAACATGAAATACTAACAGATCTTAAAATGTCCACCACCCCCATGGCTGCCTGTGTCCAATCCAGCATGGTTAGAATTCTCGATATTTCCACTGGTTGCCTGCCTGTCACATCATATTCAACATTTTCTCTATTCTTCTTTGTACTCGAATCAATACTCACCTATAGATGTTTGGCCTCCTCTGACAGCAGATAATGCCTGAGAATAGGAATGCTCAGACTCAGCAAGAATAAAGAAGATTAGAGAGCAAAGAGCATCATCTCTAAACTCACAGATTAACCTAACATCATCACCAGCATAGCAATGCAAACTTCACACTTTCTCACCAACAGGGTTAATTCTAGACTCAAAATTTAGACCTGTCTTGACTGACTTACTGGACATGACAGACTAGTATCCAGTGATAATTTCAAAACGTTTTCATTTCTCAAGGTGATAGTGTCTGGCTAATATCTTGTTATGAATCCCATCCTATGTGTTTTTTTTTTTTCATATTCATTCATCAAGCATTTCCTGGATACCAACATTAGCCTGTCATGAATCAAGATAATAATGAATATATTCATTCAGGTTATGTCCTGTGTTTTAATAACCTAGTCTAACATGGGCAGAGGGAAGCTATTTATTTGATTGTTCACTTCTTCAAAATTCTTCTATTTCATGTTTTATTTTAACATTGTCCAATTCTCTAACCTTGCAATAACAAAATTAACCAGCTATCAATTTCAATTTATTTTTTCTTAATTATGATTCCAATATTTCACACACATTTTTTACTCTGATTATCACTAAATTAATTCAAAGTCTTGTGCATTATGCTAAGGCATTAATTGATTCACTCTTTCTTTAAACCTAAGTTTAATCTGAGTGACAGGTATTTTTAGGTAATCTTCCTTTTTGCCATTCATACACAGATAAATAAATGAACAAAACATGCAAATACACATTCACGTTCACATTATCCACTATCAAAAAATAAAATTCCAACAAATATATTTAATGATGTAATTGGTTTTTATTTGTGATTCAAGAATTGGGCAACCTCAATTCTCCTAACTGAATGAGAGCTTCCACCTGGCTTTCTTAGTAGAACAGTGAGTTTTGTAAAGTAGTAACAAGGAAACAGAACAATAGAGAAAAAAGCTGGTTGGTGAAGGTCAGTTTACTTCAGTTACTCTTCTTCTAGGGGTTAAAGCAGAGGAAACTTTCTTATAATAATTTGAAGTGCTGAGAACCAAACTCAGTTCTTTGAGTTAAGAAATTACTCTGCTGCTAAGTTGGATACCAGACCCTGGACTTCCTTATTATTCTTTCTTAGGTAGATTGGAATCTTCTGTTTTTCAGGAGATATTCCAGGGGCAGAAATGTTTCTTTTGAGGATATACCTGTTTCCTTAAAGTTTTAGTTTAATTATGTGCAATTTACCACAATTAACTCACATTTGGTTTAGATTGGTGCTGGGGTCTGATGCAAGAACTCAGTCCAACACAATGGCCTCTCATAATTTGTGTTTAATAATACACATGTTATAGGGACCTGGCAGGGAGATACCATGATCATGAAGGTGGTTTTCCCAGGGCGAGGCTTACCCATTGCATTTTGAATGTGCTGACCCCTGTGGTTTCCCCAAATGTGGGAAACTCAACTGCATAATTTGTAGTAGTGGGGGACTGTGTTTGAGGTCTCCCCTGGGGAAAAAGAAAAATACAAATTTTAATTCCTGGTAGAGTAAGTTCTGAAAATGAAAGGCTTCTAAAATCATCATGAACATATTAAAATATTAATTTATAGTGTTTGAATAGAAAATTAAGGAACATAATATAAAGTGAAAAAATTCATAAGGGAAAGAAAATTAATCTAGTTTAAAAATTTTTGCTCATCAAGTAACATTGCAACACAGTACCAGCAGACACCATTCACTAAGAAGACATTTGATTTGTGATACATTAGCTATATTTGTAGAATTGAGAATGATGTGAAATCCCCTAGGGGGAAAAATGGGCAAATTTCTACTTTGATCAAGAGAAGACAAACATTGTTTCACACTATAGTACTGGTAAGTTAAAGCATTGAAAAATAATCATTGTTAAGTTATAGAAATTCTCTTATACTGCTAGTGAAAGCAAGCAAATGAATGGGCGTGTATTAAATAAGATATATGTTCTGGAGCACAAACAAAAAATGAGCACAATAATTTTATTTTTCTCTCATGAAAAAGTACAAGTTTTGATGTTCTATAGCTTGGGAGTCTTCAAAGAATCTAGCCTCTATTTTATTATTTTATCATTGTGGTGAGCCCAAGACAGACCTCTATGAATTATGGAAGACAGTGAAGAATATTTTGAGACATCAAGAAGAAAAAGAGAATTCAGAGATGATTATCACCTAGAGATGTTTATGAAAAATTCTACCAACTCAATAATCCATTAAAGAAGTATATATTGTAAAACTATTATATATAAAGCACTAAGAATCTTTCTCTGCATGGCATTTTAAGATAGTTATAATCATTGGAGTTGATTATTTGAATAAACCAATTTTTAAATCACCAAGAAGGATATTTTACTTGCCAATAAGTAGTTACACATTTTTGAAATATAACAGAAATTTAAAAAGATATTCAATCTTTTCCTACTGAAAACCTGGAGCAGGGAATTAGAAAAATAATATCTAATACACTTCTAAAATCAAGACATTAGATAATACTAATTTAATTAGTTGATTATTTCATGTATTTTATTCATCATAAATGTTCTGAACTTCAGCCTCTACTCTTTACCATGCAGAAATCTAAACAAAATAATAATAATTTTAAAATATTTATTTAAAAAGAATTCTGGACTTCTGTTGGAAAAGATATATAGACTCATAGTTACAAAAGTAAGGTTAAATATAACATTAAAGCTATATCTATAATGTTGTTTGATCTCAAAGGAGAATTTACTCTTTGATGAAGTTAAGAAGCGAGACACATCTGATAGATGACAAGAAGCCTGAATAAAATACAAAATGGAATTAGGCATATACAAAAATAAGAAGGGGATGGTAGGACATTTTAGACAAACAGTAGAGTACTAAAATGGCTTGAGATGAGAGAGACTGATGGGTTAAAAATTAATAATATTTGGAATGGAATATTTACATCTCGATACAATTTGGTATGCCTAATTTTGCAAGAAAAAAAAGTCAGATCACCAAACACTTTCATTTTGGATTCATGTTTATTGTGTTAAAACTATGGAAGAAAAAACAGGAATTGAAAGAGGAAAAGAAGGGCTGGGGATGTGGCTCAAGCGGTAGCGTGCTCGCCTGGCATGCGTGCGACCCGGGTTGGATCCTCAGCACCACATACAAAGATGTTGTGTCTGCCAAAAACTAAAACATAAATATTAAAAAAGAAAGAAAGAGTAAAAGAAGGTTAGGCAGAGGGGAAAAGGTGAAAGAAGACAGAAGAAGGAAAACAAGAAGAAATCTTCAAGAGGAAATGTGTTAAACACAAATGCATTTTTGAAACTCTAAGTAGGTCTTGATCAACTAGTAGCAATAATTATATTGTAGGAGATTTCTTAGTGTATTAACTAATTACTCTTTCCTTATTTTCTATTCTCTCACATGTACTTGATCGTAATTTTAAAAATAGAAGAAAAGCATTCACTAGCCATTAATTCAAATTCTGGCAGTAGAAAAATATTATGCAGTGTAAATTACGTATAAATAGATTAAATTATTCCAGATTAATGTTTGCTTCTGTTCCAAGAAAGTCTTTGTGGTGGTTTGACATGAATACTCCAAATGCTCAATAATTACTCAACTAAAGGATCATTACTGGTGCAATATTTATTTCTGATGTCTTTCTAAAGCCCGATTTAGATGACAGAATTTTAATCAAGAAGAACTAAGGCAAAAGGTTATTCCAGTTCAAATAATCATATTTTATCACAAAATCAAAGCCATAAGTTTACCAGAAAAAAGTTCCATTCTATGTCCTAAGCTCATAAAAATATACTTGAGTAATCTAAGTAATTTTTAATGGTAACAAAAGCACAATCCAAAGCTAAAAGAACTTTTCCTCTCAGGCATTTTCTCTGCATTTTTCACATTCTAATCATAGACAAGAATTGAAAGCCTTCTTCTTCATGCCCTCTTGCACCCTAAATAAAACAAAAGAATAATAATAATAATAATAATAATAATAATAATAATAATATAATAGATTTTTCCATTTACTCTATGGCATCTATCTATACAGTCTAAGATTTTGTCAATTATTCAGTTTGCACTTGCATCTTTATTCTTTACTAGAAGGTGTTTGCTTCATGTGGTGCTCTTAGCTCCGTCCTTGTGTTATGCCCTTGGTATAAGAGACACAAGCAAATGATGTTTCTTCTTGGTCTCCATGGGCAATGGCTGTCTTTCTTAACCTCTCAATATCTACAAAATGATATTTGTTTGTGCTAGAAATTATGCCCATACACAATAGCTTGTTTATAGTATGTAATTTTTAATCTCTCTATGTTGATTAAACTATTAATTAAAAGAAAAACAGCATCTTTTAGTGACTGGCCTTAACATATGCAAGCTTATGCTACATATTTTTATTAATAATTTAATCGTACATCACATATTCTGAAAATGAAAAGAAACTAATATGTATGTAGATGTGTATTTTGCATATTTTTGTTCATGAAAGTGTCAATTAAAGCAATGAAGTTTATTTCATCACCTAGCAGTATTTTTAATTTTTCTGATGTGTTTATGTTACTAGTGGTTTCTTTTAAAATTTATACCTTAATATGAGTGAAAAAGAAGAGTAAAGTGTTAGAGTCTGTAAACAAGTCAGGATGGTGCCTGGCATTTTGCCAGAGAAATGTTAGGGTCTGTAAACAATTCTGGATGGCGCCTGGCAAAATGCCAAGGGGAGTGGTTTTTGAAGTAACGCCATGGAGACATTAAGTGTGGAGATTTCTTATTGTTTGACTACTGTATCTAGTTTATGTTAATTAAGATAAGCTGTGTGAAATTTTTAAATACCCCTCCTGTCCTACAATATAGGGGTCCCACTCCTGCTGTATCAATGTACACAAGTTGTTCATCACCCCCCCCCCCCCCGGTTATTTTACTTCAGCTGGACTGCGGCAGTAAAGGATGATAAGTTATAGTCAGATTGATTAAATGGTGACTTGATTCTCCAACAAATGTTTGTACTCTAGTATTAATAAAAATGAAAGACAAATTATTTTCTTATTAATTTCTCTCTGATAGCTTGGTTTCATTTCTCAATTTTGTAGTTTAATAAATTCAATGGTTTGGAAAAATACAATACAAAGGGTATAATTTTTAAAAATAACCCTTTAGTTTTCTATAGTTAGCAACTAATGAAGTAAATAAATTTATTTACCTGGCCAATGGGTTGTAAAGCATATATTTTAAACTATGTGAAGAATTGTTTTAAATATTAAATTATATTTTTGAATATTTCAAATATGAGACTGAGATTTCCAAAAGAATCTACATAATAAATGTGACTACTTAAGGAAGAATGAACAAATATTTTGGAAGCAAATAGAGATATTAAGGGAGTGAGAAGATCCAGAAGAAAGATCGGTATAAGATGAGGGGAGGATTCAACATATTATAGTAGGAGCAGGTATTGCAAAAAGAAAACTTCTCATGTTTTCCCTTAGTAAATATCCCTCATCAATAATTGTTACACATGCCTATCAAATTAAACCCATTTATTTGTATTCAACATGGCCTCCTGAAAGTGTCATATTTTCCTTTCATGGGTCTAGATGCTTCTTATTTCTGTCATTTTCAGATTATGTAATTTTTCTAGGGCCACAAGTGTTAATTTGCAAATATCAACATTGGAAGAGAGAAGTATTCTTCAGATAAGTGTTTCGTTCAAACTACATTAGTAACAGCAACATTATATAAATTAAGGTTTCATAGGGCTTTTTTCACTATTCATACACAAAAATCTATTTCTCTTTAAATGTAAACATTTTATACTTTCCTTAACTGAGAAATGGATCCAAGTAGATATATATATGTGGATCTTTGTCTTCCCACACCCACATATCCTGTTGGTCCTCTCTCTCTCTCTTCTAAGTCAGTTTATCTCAGAGCCCTATTTTACACCAAACAGGTCACCCTTGGTGACTAGCTGTAGACCCTGATCCTAAAACCTGATACCCCCGTGGAGACAAGTAAGATACAAGCAAACAAGAAGAGCATAGACTATTCAGAGTTTTCTATAGCACAGAAGTCAGCCACTGTCACTTGCAAATTTGGAGAGACTCCAGGGTAGACAGGGGAGTGGAAAAGTTTTACAGTCTATAAAAATGAAAGATTTAAGGGATGTCCCATTTGAAGACTTTTGGCATTGGGAAGTTGTAACTTGGATAATTTGAAATAAAATGTCTTCTTTAATTAATTAAGGGTGTGCATTTTTCTTTCTTGGGCTGGCCCTAACTTGGAAATGAGAACAAAAATTAAGGAAGCTATCAAATATGGATCAAATTCTGGCCATCTTAAACCACCTGTTACAGGGGCTATTGTTTGACTTTCTGAACTGTTAGTAAAGCTAGCAGACTGATTTCTTACAAGCATCACTCATGGCAAGTTGGTTTCCTGAGTTAGTTAGCTTACAAAGTGGATTTTCATTTATTTAAGATTTTTGTGGTATTTTTATTTACTCAAAAAACTCTTTAAAAAGCTTACTAAAGTAGGCATTATCCATTGCTTTAAAACATTGATTTAAAGATAGGTTGTTGGAATGGTGGGTCAGACTACGTAAACTACTATATAGCTTGTATCTCAGATCTGCTAATTTGGTCATGTTATCACATAGTTACCTAACACTTAAATTGCATCATCAACCAAAAACACCATCTCTTCATCTTTTTATCTATATCAGTCTATTGTTCTTCTTAATTTTTCATTAAAATGTATGTGTAGCATGTGTTTGTTTATATACATATAAATATATGTACAAGCATGTTTATTTACACATGTTTATATATACATATGATTACATGATTTAAAATAGATGATGCAGATATAGTTGCAGGTTAAAAGGAAATGAGAAGATGAATAGAACATAAAATTTTTCAAAATAATCTTATAGCCTGTAAGAACGTCAAATTTACTAAATGTGTACAAGATTGTGCTTGGTTCTATGAAAGGAACAATTGAAATAATGGTTTGAGAAGCACATGTAACTTTTAATTTTTCAGAAATTGCTGTCAATTAAAATGATGGACAATTAACTAAACATGCTTTTAGAATATAAAGCAAAATGTTAAGTGAAGGTAAAACAGGAGCACAGAGGATAGGTGCATTATTCCATGTCTTAATCCATGTTTGGTTGCTCTAAAAGAATACTGTCAACTCCATGAACTACAGACAACAGATGTATTTGACTCACATTTGTATAGGCTGGGAAATCCAAGATAAGAGGCTGAATCTGGTGAAGGCCTATTTGCTTATGTCATCATATGGTAGAAAGTTATTTTATGGCAAGAGAATAATAGAGTACAGGGCATAACTCTCTCAGATAAATTTCTCACTCCCAAGATAACAGCTTCTTAATGGCCCTACCTCTTAATGCGGCTACAATGGCAACTAAATTTCAATGTGAATTTTGTAGGAAACAGTTAAAACCACAGCAGTCAATTGATGCCATATAACAAACTCTTCCACAGATGTTTAGTGTAAAATAGCATTCATTTATTCTCATGGATCTGCAGTTGGCTAGAACAATGATACTTAGGCTGTGCCATCTGGGGCCAGGTATTTCATGATGTAGCTAGCCTTCTTTTTCTTGTATCTCACCCTCCTTGAATTACCAGGCTAGACTGGGCATGTTCTGTTTTTGTGATGGTCAGGGTATGAAAGTCAGCTGAAATTAAGAAGGCTGGGTCTTGGAAAGGGAACACTATAATTTCTACCTCTATTTAATAGGCCAAAACAATGCTGCCTGGTCAAATAGTCTCTCTCTCTTACACAATGGAAAAATAAAGTACAGAAAAAACATGACCAACGTATTTATGAGAGGACTGCAAAATTACAGGGTAAGGTGTGGTGATATTTTGGAGTCAATAATTCAATTTCATGTAAATGGAGTGTTGAGGCATGTTACAGGTGGGAAACAAGCTGCTTCATAATTCCCAAAAGTTTAGAGGACAGAATTAAAAATAGAAAACAAAATTTAAAAACGCACAGTGTGTGAAAGCTGAAGTCTAGAAAACAAGGTGAAGATATGTGATTAATTGTGGAGAATGTCACTCAAGAGTGTGTGGAGGGAAGTGACAATTTGGATTGCCTGGTGAAGACATGCTCCCTCTGACATAGTGCTGAAGAGGAAGACAAGAGGCAGAAACAGAGTCAAGACTGGCCCAGTGATATAATTTACATTTTAGTCACCCTTTCTCCCTTTAGAATCATTCAATTGGAACCTCAAACACATTTATTTATTAAGAAAATATAATTTAAGGAAATGATGATTTAAGCATCATTCAATTCTAAAATTTACTTCATTATTGGGCCTGGAGAACAACAACAACAACAACAAATTGTCTCAAATTGTAAACAAATAACTCCATATTTTCTGGCATGTCATGCTGTTTTTTAATTTTCCTCTTCCAATTTCTTGCTTATTCTACATCTAGTCTCTTAAAAAAGTATATTTCTTGTTTCTGTAGATTCCCTCCTTGAAATTGAGAGGAGTATCACTTTTCCACAAGCCAAATGAACAAGATCATCATTACTTGATGCCCTTAAATAAATGCATTAGTCAAACTGACAATCCCATTGGCAATCAATAAAGACATACAAAAATGGCTAAAGCAAGTGGAGAGTTCAGAAAAGCAGTCTGGTTAAACAATTGCTCACCTAACTGAACTAGATTAATAGTGATTGATTTCAAGTACAACTTACAGAGCATATTTGTCTAACTATTCATCCATTCCCATTTCCTTTCACCTTTCTCCTTTTTCTCAGTGTCAGTTTTACTGATGACTTACAGATTTAGTGAAAGAGCTAATTATAATGTCTTACTTTTCTCAATATAAACTGGAATTTCTAACCATATTAATTTCACTGATATATTGAAGATTTTCATACTTTATATGAGTAATGATAGCTAACACTTGCTTATATTGAAAATATTATAATTCTATAAATTTTCCATGTATACTTGATTGAAATTTATAGAATTTGAACAAGTCCTTCCTCACCATTTCTTCATTATCTAATAAAATTCACACTTATGTTCATCCCAAAGCCATCATTTTTAATAATACTTCTCTAATCTTCACTGGTTTGGCCCGTTATTATTTGCATTTTCATTTATTTAAGATTTTTGTGATATTTTTATTCACTCAAAAAACTCTAAACAAAAACTTATTGAAGTAGGCATAAGCCATTTCTTTAAAACTGAGAATGAAAAAGAATACTTATTTGGTGGTATCTCTCTTAAGATTTAGATTCTAATTAAAATTTCACAACAAGTGATAATTATGGACAAAATCTAATATTCAGAGTTTAATGGGGGGCTGGGGATGTGGCTCAAGCGGTAATGTGCTCACCCAGCATGCGCGGGGCACTGGGTTCTATCCTCAGCACCACATAAAAATAAAAGAAAGATGTTGTGTCCACCAAAAACTGAAAAATAAATATTAAATCAATCTCTCTCTCTCTCTCTCTTTCTCTCTCTCTCTCTCTCTCTCTCTCTCTCTCTCTCTCTCCTATCTTTAAGGGAAAAAAGAGTTTAATGGAAGTAAGAAGAGTAAACATTACAGAGGTACAAATATAGTCCAAACTGATGGGAGAGGAGGAGCCTTTTGTTAGAGGCTTCAAACTAGTGAGTTTTATACTTTATACTTTTTGGTAGAACTTCATCAAATACTCAAGAAAGGAGGAGGTGTCCAGGACCAAGAATGACTTATGCAGAGGCTGAGTCAAAATTTATGCAAAAAGAGACAACAAATGGTCAAATTTTGGTACAGGCTACATACTAAGAGTTTTAGTGCTCTATTAAAATATTTTTATAAAAGTCAATCATGATACTTTGTAACAGAAACAAGCAGTAGTTCATGAAATAAAAGGAATGGAGGAAATAAGTATTAGTCACATTGCCCCCCGACTTACCAGGATATCCAGAGAGAAAAATTCTGGAGTTTGAAATGAGGAAAATAATTCAAAATCCTACCACTGCCACTGCCTCTGTGCTTTGAATACTGCAGCATGAGTCACCACATTGGATGTACACAAATTAGACAAGGTGAGTTTATATAAAGCACAATGAGTATCAGAGATCACTCCTCACTATCCTTGCAATTATGTGTCTTTAACTCCAAACTCATTGTCCAGATCAGGTATGGTTGATACTTCATCTGATGCTACATCCTTGCTGCTATGAAATGGGAGGCAAAATGTTCAGTAATTTCAGTTTCAACTTCAGTACAAGGGTAGATTTTGTGTTTCAGCTTCAACTAAATTCAGAAATTTAGTCAAACATCAATATAGGTGCATCTGGAAGGGCCATTTTAGATGAAATTAACATTAAATTTAGTAGATTTTGAGTAATATACATTACTCTAAAAAAGTGAATGAGTTTCATCCAACTATTTGAAGTCCTGTGTAGAAAAATAAATAAACCTGACCTCCTCAGACGAAGAAAATCTGTGAGATGATATTCTTAAAATTGTTTCTCTTCCTGAGACCTCCAGCCTGTTGACCTAGTTTACAACTATTGCACTTGCCATACTCCAAGTCATGTGAGCTATATTCCCATGGTTCTGTTTGTCTACTGATTCTTGACTAACTATGTGGTTCTTAGGATATGGAATTTTAAAGAAGAGTGTTCTGAATTGCTTCTGGGATTTCTGGAATTGGGTATCTAATCTTACTAAAGACATTAATGACTTTTTTTCCAGTAGTAAAGAAAAAAACTGTCAGTCCAAGGCATGATATGACAATGAGAATTCACACAATATCACCATCAGATATCTCTAATCAAATACTTATATGAGACAAAGTACCAGATGTCTCTGTATAACATACCTTATAACATTTTGTCAAACTAATAATTATAATTACATTGGTTGGTTACTCCTTAGACTAGTAGAGAAAGAAAATTGTATGCTAATGGATTCACATTTCCAGCTAAAGTACTACATAAATGATTTGAAAGCTTTCGTGTTTGCCCTGAAAGAGACCCTTACATCCAATAACTGCAGAAATGAGACTGCTGAGAATCAAACTCAGGATCGCTACCTCCAAGTGACTGAATTATAATGCAAATTGGATTTTCAGTCTTTCACCAGTAGGGTCCCCTGTTAAAGTGAGGGCATTAATTGGGAATAAATGGAATCATGAAAATTAGAATGGGAATATATAGGAAGACCCTGATGAGGCTGCGGACACTGAAACTACTTTCCAATGAGATTTTGCCAGTAAAAGCTGACTTTCCACCCCATTTGTGGAGATTAACTCTTCAAGGATTAATCTATTGAGGTTAACTGTTTGAAAGGCCTCTAATAGTTTGTTTGGTTGACTGGCTAGAACATGGACCTCACATAGTATGTGGTGAATGAAACTTAAATGTCAGATCTAACTTGGTATGTGTAGAGAAATGGATTCTTAGGAAGATCAGAATATTAGAGTACACTTATCACTTATGATCTATTCAACCACCCTGGATGGATCAGGAAGAAACACCTTTCATCATGACTAAGAAAAATAAATTTAGGAGGGAATCCCCATGAACCTTGAAGAGTTCTAGAATTGATCTTCTCTGTAAACCAGAACTTACAGTGGGAACTGTAGCCAGTATATTGGGAAACTGAAATGATGTGGGTATAAGTCCATATCAGAGTTGGGTCAAGGGGAGGAACTCAATTGACAGACACAAAGTGTGTATGGATATCATAAGTAGCAGTAGAGTTAAAGAAGCAATCAAAATAGTCTGACTTGCTGGGTGTGGTGGTACATGCCTCTGATTCCAATGGCTTGGGAGAATGAGGAAGGAAGATTGCAAGTTCAAAACTAGCCCTAGCAAATTGGCAAGGCTCTAAGCAACTCAGAGAGATCTCTTTCTAAATAAAATGCCAAGAAGGGCTAGGGATGTGATTCAGTAGTAACGTGCCCCTGAGTTCAATCCCTGGTTCTCCCACCCCCTAAGCAAAAAAAAAATAGTCTGACTTGAAGATACCTATTATACCTATTTACACCTGTTACACTGGCTGGTTCATCATAGTGTTTCTAGAAGTGAAATCAATGGGAAGTCTATTAAATTCTTATTAGATTTGTACAACTCTTTCAAGACTTGAGAGATGGAGGGTGGTGACTGCTATCAGTCTCATTCAATTCACATGATTGTCATCCACAAAAGAGAGGTGCTGTGACAGTAGATAGGCATTGATAAAGTCCATAGATGATAGTGGAAAGTCCATAGATGAATGTGGAAAATGATAGTAGATTGAAGTAGGTTTAATCAAATGGTGACTCCAATTGAAACTGGGGCACACAATGAGTTAAAATGCTTGAATAAATTAACACATTCACAAGTATGTGATATATAGCTATTGATCTGAAATATACTTTTTCTCCATCTCTTTTTGTGAAGGCCACAGAAGCAGTTTTTCTTCAGCAGGAAAGGTTAGCAACACATCTTCACTGTACTTCCTCAAGAATTCATTGACTATATAGCCCTCTGTCATAGTTTAATTAATCACAGGGAAACTGATCATCTTTCACTTCCATAAGACATCACACTTGTTCATTACTTTGACAGTATTATGCTGTTTGGGCCTAGTGAGCAAGACATAGCAACTACTCAGCCCTTATGGATAAGATATTTGCATAACATAGGGTACAAAATAAATTCAAGTAAGTTAATGGAAAATTACAAAAACCTGGGGCTGGGGGTATAATTGAGTGGTAGCATGCTTGCTTAACAAACATAATATCTTTGCTTTGATACCCAACACTGCAAAAGGCTGTTAGGGTCTGTAAACAAGTCAAGATGGCACCTGGCATTTTGCCAGAGGGAGTAGTTTGTGAAGTAACACCAGGGAGCCAATAAGTGTGGAGATTCCTTATTGGTTGACTGCTGTATCTAATTTATGTTAATTAAGATAAGCTGTGTGTAATGTATATAAACCCCTCTTGTCCTACAATAAATGCTCCCACACCTGCTGTATCAATGTACACAAATTGCTCATCATCCCCTGGTTAATTTGCTGCAGCCGGACTGCAGCAAAAGGCCAGGGACATGAGGGGAAGGAGAACAAGAGGGAATTTTATTTTTAAAATGAGAAAATTACAATATTTGAATTCAGGCAGAACTTCATTCCTGGAGAGGAATGAAGCTTAGTAGTAGATCATTTGCCTAGCATGTGTTGAGGCTCTGGGTTCAATCCTCAAGTAAATAAAATACAGCTATTGTGTCCATCTTCAACTAAAAATATTAGAAGAAGAAGAAGAACAACAACAACAACAACAACCACCACCAATCGTCTCCATGAACAAAGTAGCCAAATTAGCAAGGGTCAAGATTATGCTTGGGCTCTGCAATATGGACTTCCTTTTACTAAGGCTGATTTGGCCATAGCAACTGCTACATCTCCAGTCTTCCAACAGTAGAGACCAACAATTAGACTTCACTATGGCATTATTCTCTTCATGATTAGCGAGTTATCTTGTTTTGTTATATGGAGCAACTCCCAGCATAAAAGTAGCAGTATTTTCCCTTACTGGAATACATAGACATATATACATGTATCCAAATACATGGGTTTATACTATAATATGTATATATGTGTGTATGTGTGTGAGTGTGTGTATATATATATGCACGTATATTTCTGTGTATATTTATAAATAAACATATATATTTTATATATGTACATGTGTATTTCATTTATATATATGATATATATACATTTTTATATGTGTGTGTATTTTATATATATATGTGTGTGTGTGTGTGTGTGTGTGTGTATATATATATATATATATATATATATATATATATATATATACTCCTTACAGCATAAAAATAGCAGTTTTCTTTCTTACTTATACTATTGTAATACCTTACCTGAATTCAATGATCATGGCAAAACTATCATCTATGGACTTTCTCAATGTCTATCTACCTTCCCAGCATTCCACATAGTAATGTGATCTAGGAACTCATGCCAGATCAAATGTAATTGGTAGTAGGTTAATGTTCATAACATTCACTGTTCTTACCCCATCATTCTTAATCAGCTGGCCCAAAATGACAATGGAATAGCTTCTTGAAGTCTCAGTTATAGCACAAGCTAAGTAGTGACACCTTGTATAACTGGACAAGATTCTCCAGGATGCTATATATTCTATAAGCAAATTTCAAACATATGATGCTCTTTCTTCAAAACCAGGATGCACAGGGGTAAGAATGTCTGTAGGGGTAGGAAAGTCTGTAGACACAGAAAGGATTTGCAGTTTAAGTCCATTCATTGTAAAGGATGAACCCTGATAAAATTTCTTCTTGTAGAAAGATCAGTTTTTTTTTTCTATTAAGACCTTCAGCTGGTTGGATGAAGCCCATTGACATTCTGGAGTGTAGTCTGCTTTTCTGAAGGTCTATTGATTTAGGTGTTAATCTTCCCCCCAAAATGCTGTCTTAGAATACATAGAAAAATGTAAAATCAAATATATTAGTACCATCATCAAGTAAAGAAACTGACTCCTAAAATTTATATATATACATATATATGTTTATATATAAATGTATATGTTTATACATACATATACATATAATTGGCAAGGAGAGGATGTTTTATAGTTTGCATATATACATATATAATTTACATATTTCATATATATAATTATGTATGTGTATATATATGTATTTATATATTTTATTTATACATATATATACACTTACAAATGTGTGTGTGTGTGTGTGTGTGTGTGTGTATATATATATATATATATATATATATATATATATATATATATATATATGTAGAGAGAGAGAGAGAGAGAGAGAGAGAGTATGTGGCTGCTGAAAATGTTTTTGTAACCACCTGGTCCCTAAAGAGATAGAAAGAGATGGATAAATTTATCTTTCTCTTCTCTGTTGGTCTGTTTTTCTGGAGAACATTGACTAATATACTAAGACATAGACTCTGAGTCTCCAAGATTCCCAAGGTCAGAATTCCCTTAATATATAAGTGCTTCAAAAGTTATGTGGCCAAATGTGTCTCTACTCAATGAAGATGAGGTTGTGCTTCAATATTTCAGTAATTTTAAATGACAAAACATATTTCTTCTTTCTATACAGCATATTTCACAGATGGCCAGTGGCTCTATTTGGTTGTGTAATAGTTTTCCTTATTGTAGGTCATAGATTGACAGAGCAACATTGCCACCACTTTCTGAGACATTTCTAATTCCCATGGCAAAAGTAGCAGAGGCTACAGGAAATATGAATTAACTTTTAAGCAACCCACTGTAACAAACTTCTTCACAAATTTTATTGGTTGAAGCAAGTGTTCACTGTGACTGGTCCTTTCTTCCTCAAATGCTGAAGTATAAAACCAGAGAAGCACGCTGAGCTAAGCGTAGAGTGGAAAGTGGAAGGCTTTATTAAAGGATAGAAGAAAAGACTCTCCCTCCCCACTCAGGAAGAAGGGGACCTGAAAGGCAGAATCCGTGGAAAGGGGAGGTCTTACCTCTTTTATATCTAAGGTCTTCTTTGGTCCTCCCACATTCTCTCCTTTATTTCCATCTATCCTGCTTGTGATGGGGGATGCAGGTGGGAAGGCCAAAAGGTGGAAAACAGGTGGACTCAGAGGGCCAGGAGGAGTGATATTGGCTGTAAAGTCCTAGATCCCTGTTTTGCTGGGAGCTACTTCATTAACAATTCTTTAAGAAGGGCCAGGTCCTTGGGGACATTAACATTTCAATTTACCCAGTCATTGTTTTCGTTTTCCTGGGCTCAGATTGGACTCCATTTTCTTTATTGGACTGAATATTAGACACAATTTAACTAACTATACTAACTACCTATCTTTAAGTCTGCCTTTACAAGTAATAAGATCAGGTCTGAATTCACAGAGCTGGAATGCTATGCTCCAAATACACTACCATAAGTGCATTAATATTGTAGAGATGTGACTCTGATAACTGAGAGGACAGCATTGTATAGGGACAGTCAGAGCTGATGAAAGAGCACTTGGTTTAGAGAACTATTACAATAACCCAAAGAAGAAATGCTAAGTGATTATTCCCATAGTAGTTGTAAATACAAAGAAAACAAATTAAACAATCAAAAAGAAGTAGACCTATTTGGAGTTATTATGAAAAAAGAATTAATAAGGCATTTTTTTCCAGAGGGTTCTTGAGTTTTTATAAAAAGAAGAGCTCAGTGACAACACATAGGTATTTGGATAACTGAATAAGTTTAAGGTTCATTTTTATGTAATAAATTTAGTGACAGTTGACCATCCTTATTCATTAATATAAATCACATCTAACCTGTGAAATGCTTTGCTTGATAGGGATAAAGTTCACCATTCTGAATTTGAGAAACCGTGGATTTCCAAGAAGTGTGGAGTAGACAAAATTGGCAGGAGCTAGATTTTAGGAATATCAGAATAGCCTTGATAGCTTTGTTTATGAAAACTGAATAGAGAAAGAAGAAAATAAGGTGGAACAGAAATTCCTTTATTTAAACATTGCCCATCAGAGGACAAGGAAATTGAGGAAACAAGCAAAACCACACAAACTAACAAAAATAGAATTGACAGACACAGAGGTTCAAAGCACCTTGAGATAGCATGCAGTCAACATTAACCAGGTAAAGAGAAAAATAACTCCATTTCTTGAAGAAGAAAAGTTTCAATTTTTAAGAAGTGAAATATGTGAAAAAAAGGTAATCTTAAGTACAGAGTACTGCCTTAGAATAATCATTTCTCTGCATCTATAGCACAGTCATGGCTTTTGACAAGGATTTTCTATTAATCTTATAAGTTGTTAGCTGGTATATTTTGCTTGGTAATGTAGTTGGTTCTTAAAATAGAAACTTCACTTTTATTATAAAAAATATTGTGTGCCTTTGACATATGACTAGACCCTCTAGGTATGAGTTGACATGCCATAAGGAAGAAAACATCTGTCCTTGAGGAGCATATGAGTGACAAATTGATGGAGATTTATATTAGTGAACAACATTTATGGACATAATTTACAATATTCTCTGGATAAAATTTAACATATTTACAGAGTTTTAAATCTAATTATGGAGAATATAGCAAGAGGGCGTATTTTGACAGGTAGGATTAATGCTGCTTGAGAATGGAGAAGGTTTTGTTTATGGAGCTGTCTGCAGATGGAAAGATGTGATCGGCTTTTGTTTAAAAGCTATGGTTTCATCTTCATCCACAAAGTGAACTCATGTATGAGCAACAGAACATTTCCCATTGCACCCATTACAACATTATGTGAAATTATCATTTCTATAAAGGTAAGGTACTTTATGGATTATGGATTTATACTTATCTCCAAACTCAAGTTATATGTATTAAATATGTATAGCTTTTGTATGTTGAAAAGAAATAAGAAAATAGATGCTTGGGTGGAAATAAAAGAAAATAATCAGAGCTCTACATTTGGATTAATTTCTTCTATAAATCTAAAACTGCTAAGAACAAAGTCCATTGATTAAAAAATCAAATGAAATAAAAACATGATTAATTTCTATAAGAAATCAGGTGGCATCTGAGTAATCATTTTCCTTATGTGTGCCACACTAAAAGAGTATTTTTATTTAATTAAATTTAAGTTATAAATTTCAGAATATGAACCACTTATAAATATATTTACTATAGTGCTGGGAGCCACAGCCAATTAATATGATGAATGGCATTTTTGATTGAAAGGTGATGCCAGCTAGCCATTGAGATGATATGATTATGTTAAAAATTACATTCATATGGATACCGGACTCCTGCTGCGGGACTCCTGGAGAGTTCCCATTGGTTGGGAAAGTGCAGTAGGAGGGAATTCCGGGGAGGCGCTTGCGCTGGAATGCCGGGAAGGGACCGGCAGAACGCCGCGTGGGTGGATCGGGAAGCTTCCCGGGGACGGACGTGCTATTGGCGGTTCTTTCAAATAAAGTTTGTTCCTGTTTGAGTGGCTCGTGATCTTGTGCCCAGCCAGAGACTGCGGCAACTGGTGGCCCTGTACGGGGAGCGCCTGAAGCTTGGAGGTGAGTAAAATTGCTCGCCCCTGAGGGAAGGCGACAGAATGGGCGACCATTTCAAAAAACAATGTGTTCTTCTTTTGATTTATTTTGTTTTTGTTTCAAGCTGCCTATCCCTAGAATTTTCTCAGGCAAACTGGGAAAAATGGTTGGCTCAAGGCTTGAAGTTGTTTGGCCCGGAGAAAGAGAAAATTGATACAACTATTCTTTGCTCCGTTTTTGTTTCATTCTGTTTCGGCTTTGTTTTATGCTACCTTACTGGGTTGCGTTACCTTTATAGTAGATTAGAAACTAGTAAAAAACAAACCGAAAAACTGTTAAGTAAATTGTTAGAGGTCCAAACTGTGGTAGAAAACATGTCAGGTCAAGCAAAAGAGAAGGTCTCTCCAGCTAGTCAGACAGAGGAAAATTTGAAGAAAGAAAGCTTAGAGGAAAAACGACCATCAGTTGGGGAGTTACAACAGGAGGCTGCTACTAACTCCGTTCTATCACCAGAGGGCGTAACAGCTGAGCGGCCCTCAACTCCCGTAGTTGATGCACAAAATCCTAAGGCAAAATCCCAAAGACTAGCATGCCCTGTACTTGAGCAGGCAGGAGGGCAACGAATTCACCGCGCTCTAGATTTCAAAACAGTGAAGCAATTAAAGGAGGCTGTAACAACCTATGGCCCGCAAGCACCCTTCACCATAAGCATGGTCGAATCTATTACCAACTTAGACATGACACCAGCAGATTGGGCTAACATGTGTCGATCTGTGCTAAATGGAGGACAATATTTGTTATGGAAGGTTGCCAATGAGGAATTCTGCATGGAGACAGCTAGGCGAAATACAGCAGCCGGTTACCCTCAAAGAAATCTGGAGATGTTGTTAGGAAAGGGACCTTATGAGGGTCAACGGCAACAAATTGAATATGATCCTGGTGTATACGCACAAATTGCTGCAGATGCAGTTAGGGCATGGAAAACTTTACAGGGGCATGGAGATTTACAAGGACAGTTATCTAAGGTAATACAAGGAACTAACGAACCTTACGCTGAATTTGTAGATAGGCTTATTCAGACAGCTTCTAGAATATTTGGAGATGTAGAACAAGCAATGCCATTTATAAAACAACTGGCTTATGACCAAGCAAATCGTTGCTGCAGAGAGGTCATTAGACCATGGAAACATGAAGATTTAAACACATATATTAAATTATGTAGAGACATTAATGAACAAGGACAAGTCTTAGCAGCAGTACAACAGGCTTTAGATGCCAGGCCAAAAACATGCTACAATTGTGATCAGACAGGACATTTTAAAAGGAATTGCCCCATAGGAGGAGGGTTTAACAAAGCTAGGTATCAAAGGAATAGAATACCAGGTATTTGCCCACGATGCCGTAGAGGGAGACATTGGGCTAATGAATGCCGTTCTCAAACTACCATAGAGGGCACTCCGTTATCAAAAAACGGACAAGGATCAAGTGTTTACCCACGATATCGTGGAGAAAGGCATCAGGCTCCATTGCCAAAAAACGGACTGGAGGGCCCAATGCTCCGGGGCCCAAAACCACAAATATACGGGGCAATGGAGGAACCCAGCAGCACTATCAAGGTAGTGCCCAGGACACATTATCCATTAAATCCCTCATCAGACAAACTAGAGGGAGCGCAGGGCTGGACATCTGCGCCTCCGCAAGAGCAGTACTAACTCCAGAGATGGGAATTCAAATCATTCCCACAGGAGTAAAAGGACCTCTTCCCCAAGGAACGGTAGGCTTATTATTGGGATGCAGTTCTTCCACACTAAAAGGACTTATGATAAGTCCCGGGGTAATTGATCCCGATTATGAAGGTGAAATAAAAATTATAGCTAGTTCTCCAAGAGGCATATCAGTTATCTCACCAGGGGATAGAATAGCACAGTTACTAATAATACCCAGCCTACATGATAAATTTTCCAGTCGTACTGTAGAAAGAGGTACCAGGGGATTGGGCTCCACAGGTGTAGATTGGGCTATGCTGTCTTTAAATTTAGATTCTCGCCCCATGCTAAAACTAAATATTCAAGGACACGACTTTAATGGGCTACTGGACACAGGTGCAGACCTTAGCATCATATCTAGTCAGGAATGGCCAAAACATTGGCCATTACAACAAGCCACTCAAACGCTTCGAGGCCTAGGAGTGGCTACTAATCCCCATAGAAGTGCAATGGTATTAGATTGGAAGGATCCTGAAGGATGTGAGGGAACTATACAGCCATATGTATTGGATCATCTTCCTGTAAATTTATGGGGACGAGATGTCCTAGATCAATTAGGTTTGACGTTAACAAATAACATCAATCCTAATGCGCCCACTACTAGGGCTAGACAAGGTTTTAAAAAAGAAAAAAGATTAGGAAAACAAGGACAAAATATAGCAGCACCAATTCAAATAGATCAAGGAACAGACAGACATGGGTTGGATTTTCAGAAAGGGCCACTGAGACAATAAAAATTACTTGGAAATCAGAAAGACCAGTGTGGGTTCCTCAGTGGCCCCTGACTAAAGAAAAGATACAAGTAGCCCATGATCTGGTTAAACAACAATTAGCGAAAGGACATATACAACCTTCCATATCTCCCCATAATACTCCCATTTTTGTTATTAAAAAGAAATCTGGTAAATGGAGATTATTACAAGATTTAAGAGCCATTAATAATGAGATGGTTATTATGGGACCTGCTCAATCAGGGATTCCCCAATTGTCTGCTTTACCAAAAACCTGGTATGTTTTAGCTATAGATATTAAAGATTGTTTTTTTTCAATTCCAATTCATCCTGAGGATAGTCCACATTTTGCATTTACTATCCCTGCACTAAATCATGAAGGTCCTGATCAGAGATATGAGTGGAAAGTACTCCCTCAGGGGATGGCTAATAGTCCAACTATGTGTCAAATTTATGTTAACAAAGCAATCCAACCACTTAGAAATCAAAATCCTGAACTACAAATATTTCACTATATGGATGATATGTTATTGGCACATAAAGATAAAAACACACTGCTAGAATGTTATGCCACACTTACAAATTTATTAAAAGGTTATAATCTAGAGATAGCAATAGATAAAGTACAATTAAATCTTCCAATTAATTATCTAGGAGTCCTGTTATCCTCAACCATGGTCCGTCCACCAAAAATTCAAATACGAGTAGATCAACTCAAATCACTTAATGACTTTCAAAAGTTATTGGGAGACATAAATTGGATAAGGCCTTATCTAGGCATACCAACAGGAGAGCTAGGACCTTTATTTGATATCCTAAAAGGTCCATCAGATCCAAATTCACCCCGCATATTAACGCCTGAAGCAAGAAAGGCATTAAAAATCATTGAAACATATATGGAAAATATGCACTTGGATAGAATTGATATAAGTTTGCCTTTATTATTTATTGTACTACCAACAAAAAATATTCCTACAGGAGTATTTTGGCAAGAAGGTCCATTATTGTGGATACATTTATCTTATTCTCCTAATACTATTCTTACTAGATATCCTGAGGCTGTAGGACAATTAATACTCAAAGGAATAAAAGCAGCAAAGGGAGTGTTTGGGATTTCTCCCAATAAAATTATTACTCCATATACTATGGATCAAATTGATGAGTTAGCCAATGAGTTAAATACTTGGGCAATAATCATGTGTAAATCTAATGTTTCATTTGATAATCACTTGCCATCTAATCCTTTGTTGTCTTTTTGGTCTAAACATCCTGTAGTTTTTCCAAAAATGACAAGAAAGACCCCTATCATGAATGCTCCAAATATATTCACTGATGGGTCAAATAATGGTACAGCAGCAGTAGTTACCCCTGATCAAACTTTTACATTTTTAGTACCCAAACAATCAGCTCAAAAGGTAGAGCTTAATGCAGTATTACAAGCTTTTATGATGTTTAAAGATTCTGTATTTAATTTATTTTCTGATAGTCAATATGTAGTTAATGCTATAGTATCCCTTGAAGATACAGGTAGGATTTCCCCTTCTTCTACTGTTTTCTCTTTGTTTTCCACTATACAAAGTCTAATCTGGGACAGAAAAGATCCATTCTTTATAGGACATATCAGGGCACATACAGGATTGCCTGGAGCCCTTAGTTTGGGCAATGAATTAGCAGATAAATCTACACATGACATACATATTTTCTCCACAATAGAAGAAGCTATAAATTTTCATAAAAGGTTCCATGTCAATGCTAATACTTTACAAAAACGTTTTAAAATAACTAAAGAACAAGCCAGACATATAATAAAACAATGTCAAAATTGTGTGACATTTTTACCACAAGTTAATCTTGGAGTCAATCCTAGAGGACTGATACCTAACCATATTTGGCAGATGGACGTCACACACTTGCCAGAATTTGGAAAATTAAAATATTTGCATGTTACAGTTGATACTTCTTCTGGATTTTTGATGGGCTCCCTTCATGCCGGAGAAAAAACTAAAGATGTTATAGCTCATTGCTTACAAAATTTTGCCACTGTGGGCGTTCCAAAACAGTTAAAAACAGATAACGGTCCCGGTTATGCTTCTACCTCTTTTAAACAATTCTGCTCATCATTTGGCATTACTCACATAACAGGAATTCCATACAATCCACAGGGACAAGGCATAGTTGAAAGAGCTCATCAAACTATTAAAATGTACTTATTAAAACAAAAGGAGGGAATTGGAAAGGGGTATATATCCCCCAAAGATAAACTTAAAATAACCCTCTATACTCTAAACTTTTTAAATTTGGATTCATCAGGACTTAGTGCTGCGGAAAGGCATATGTATCCAAAAAATGTACATAAGCCTAAAGTTCTTTGGAAAGATATTCTAACAGGACAATGGAAAGGTCCTGACCCAGTAATTGTCTGGAGTCGGGGCTCTGTTTGCGTGTTTCCACAGGGAGAACAGCAGCCGATTTGGATTCCAGAAAGACTAACTAAAACGATTTCTACAGATCAAAAAGAAGATGATTTGACTCAAATCCATAACAGCTGATATCCAGAACTCCAGCTTGGCCATTCTTACATCTACGACTGATTAACCAGGATGCTTTTTTCAATATCTATTTTATTATTGCATTTTTCCATATCATAAGGTTCTATTTTATTTTTGAGCTCATACAGACCTAGGTTGATGTTTTTCTGATCAGTTTTATTTTTTGACTGTGGAGTTTTTAACATTGCAATGGAGATTTCACCTAGGTGAAACTACAAGGCCTTTACTATTGTCTTATGTGTTGTATGTTATATGTGCACACTTCTGTTTTGTGTTATGTGTCTATATGTGCGTATGTCCATAGATCATATATGAGGAATGCTCATAAAAAAAAAAAAATGGATCCAAGTACTTTTTATTATTCACGTAATTTTAATGGTTTAATTTAAATTGGGTAAACAGCTGTTAAAAATTATTTTAATATGTGTACAAATAAGCAGGTTAACAAATCTGTTTGTTTATTTTCATCTTTCCTTTTCATTATATTTAATAATTCTGTTCAAGATAATGTAAATTGTTCTAAAAAAAAAAATGTTTTCTTAGTACCTGTTAAAATGTTACATTTTTTTTCTTTCTCTCTTTAACATCATTGTCAGAATTCCTATTTTTCATCCCAGTGCCGGTGAAGACAAAGATGAAACCAAACTACAACTTCTTCGATAATTATCACAACAAACTGTATAAACTGATACATCAATGATCTTGGGAGGAAATGGACATATTGATAGATTCCTCCACTTTGAACTGCTTACAAAACTTGCCTGGACTATGTATCACTTGTATGCACTGTGATCTATCTGTTGATACAACAAATTATGGTAATGCTGGCGTATCTTTGCTGATGTGTCACCAGTGATGCAATTTTCCCTAGGAGTCGTCAATTGATGTGGTGTTGTGGCATTTCTGTATCCTCCTCCCTTCTACTAGTGATGGTCTAATTTTGGGGGCCAACAGAGGTGAGGCAAAGAACCTCACCCCCCCACTGGCACCAAGGCCAAATCTGGGGGCCAACAGAGGTGAGGCAAAGAACCTCACCCCCCCACTGGTGCATAGGCCTATCCACAAGTATGGCTATATGCTGGACCGGTAGTCAGTGACGGGTATGATCCAATTGCAGTGGTATCAACCTAAGACAGGAGGCTGACGCCTAAAGGTCAGTTTTCCAATGACGGGTAAGAACCATATGTTGAATTGGACAAACCTAACAGGCACGGTCCCTAGCCACATTACTTGTTGCTTAATTAAACAGAAGGGGGGAGATGCTGGGAGCCACAGCCAATTAATATGATGCATGGCATTTTTGATTGAAAGGTGATGCCAGCTAGCCATTGAGATGATATGATTATGTTAAAAATTACATTCATATGGATACCGGACTCCTGCTGCGGGACTCCTGGAGAGTTCCCATTGGTTGGGAAAGTGCAGTAGGAGGGAATTCCGGGGAGGCGCTTGCGCTGGAATGCCGGGAAGGGACCGGCAGAACGCCGCGTGGGTGGATCGGGAAGCTTCCCGGGGACGGACGTGCTATTGGCGGTTCTTTCAAATAAAGTTTGTTCCTGTTTGAGTGGCTCGTGATCTTGTGCCCAGCCAGAGACTGCGGCACTATAGTTGATGTATGTAATGTATCAATTAAATTTATTTTAGTTGAATGGCTTTTCTGTAATTAACATAATGTAGTGATTTTTATATAAATCAGTAATTGGAATAAAAAAGAATTTGTTTAGCAACAAGTTTCCATAGTCTTATATTCACTTTCTAACATACTAAAGCAAAAAAAAAAAAGAAAAAAAAAAGAAGAAAAGAAAGATAGATCTCTGCAACAAAGAAAGATCTCTGCATTCTAGTTGATCTCTGTTTTTGGTGACATTTAAGAACAAACCAGTTTCTGCATTATCAAGGACAAAAGAAATAAGAATAGACTGTATTTATGTGGGAAAAAGCAATACAAAATTACAAAACAAAAATCAGACTTCTAGTCATTGTTTTTGTATTGATACCACAGTACAAGAATGGATTTACAGCATAGAAGGAGACTATTTTATAGTGCTCCTTGCTACATTAGAAAAAAATCAGAGAAGAATAAAGAAAGAATAGAGGAAACTAGAGAACAGTGCTAATAGCTTCTTCTGTGACCTTGGGCATGTCACTTAACCTCCCGGTGACTCAGCTTTTCCATCTGTAAAACTGAATGGTAATTACCTCATTTATTCTCCCCTCAAAAGGTTGCCATTTGTATAAGCCTGGTTAGCACCAAGGACATTTCTTCAAGTTTTCTTTCTTTTCATAACCTGGTGCCTATTTTTCACAATTTAAATTATGATTAATGTGATCACTATAACAATATGAAAGGAAATACATAAGTTATCCACTTATGTTGTAAAATAGCTGATAGCTAAGCCATAATAATGTGTCTAATATATTTTTCCTTTGGGTAAATGAGTACAGATGAAAAGAAAAAGCCAAAGAACAAGAAAAAACTACATTTAATCAGATATCAACCATCACTTATTTCTTGGTGGTTTCTCTATTTTAATTCAGCTTCTTTAATTTAAAAACTTATTGAACTCAGAATCAAAGCCTTCAATGAAGACGACACCATCTGCTGTGAAGACCCATTTTTATTGAATCTTCTCTCAGTGTTACTCTTGAGGTCATCTACTTACCTCACTCTTATCCTTCAGAAAAATGCAAACAGATGTTCCACTGTTCTCCTGTGTATCATCAGATCTGACTAACAATGGTAAAGTTCAAATTGGTAAATCTTCTCTGGTCTACATTATATTTTCCAAATAACTTTGAGACTCCCTAGTTTCTTGACACCACTTTAATCATTCAGTAAACACATTGATTACTTGACAAAGGAGATTTCAGCTAAATTGAACATTTTTAAGATCGATTTGGCCACTGTCTCACTATTTGAAGAACTAATACAATTTTAAACACATTTATTGTTCTCACATCCAGGATATTGTCCTAAAAATGCACTCTCAAGCCAGAGCATAAAACTCTTCAATAATTTTTATAACCCTGTATGAACAATTATTTTACAATTAACATCTAGGATTACCAATTCAAAAAAACATGTCCAAGCAGTAGAGGAATGTGTTATTTAGATATGATGAATAATTATGTTTTATATTTGTGGTTACTGATTTATATATCTAAGTGGCATATGAACTATTTTAGCTAGAAAATAATTTAAAAGGAGAAATTGAAAGAAGGAGGTATTTTGAGTCAGAAGCAGATTAACAATAGTTAAATCAACTAAAAATTAAGAAACTCTTACTGGACTATAAATGTCATCACAATACATATTCCTAGGATATGCATGGTTTTATTATTAAATATTTATGATACCAAAATTCCACAAAAAACATAATTATGGCTTTTTAAAGCCTTCTAACACAAGGAATAAGAAATTTCTGTCCTTATTTTAATTTTCTAGAAATAATGCCTAACTTTTCATCTCATAACAGACCTCCCCTTTTCTACAGGATCCCATGAATTTTTCTTAATTTCTTAAATCCTTGACAAGCCTTCTTGAGTATTTCCAGCTTCTATTGTCAGTTTCCATGTGATCTTGTAGCTTCTCTCCTCTGCTCCATACTCCAAACAATATCATATGTTTAGGTGGTTAGTGAAGAACCTTACTTTGAAGTGAAAGACTCTGCTTTGGTTTGGGTAGCAAAGTACCCAAACCTAAAGGCTTTAAATTGTAACTTTAAAAATTATGTTTCATCACTTTAAAACTTATGAATTTGGATAGAGCTTCACTGTTTAATTCTTTTGTACTTTGTGGCATCACATGGGAAAACTCCACTGTATCATCTAAGAGATAGTCTCACTTGTAAGGTACATGATGGTTTTGCTCATATACATATGGCATTGATAGGAAGACTTTAGATGGATCTCATCTGGGACTCTAAGAAGCATCTGTGTAAACATGGCAGACATGGGGTAGATGGATTTCTTACATAGAAGCTCAAGGGCTTTATATAATTTTTATTTTAGAGCAACTTTAGAAAATTGCAAAGACAAACCAGGAAATTTTTATAGAAACACACATGGTTTCCCTGGTGTTAATATACTGCATTTGTATGTGTTATAGTTTAGGTATAAGGTGTACCACTTATGCCTATGCAAGAAAGTCTAGAGGTGAAATGATGGTATTCTGAGAGCTTTAACATAATCAGTGCATTAATCTGGTTAAATGGATTAACTAAGTGGTAATTGTAGGGAGGCAGGGTGTAGCTGGAAAAGATGGGTCACTGGGAGTGTTTTGTTGGGGCTTATATTTTATACTTGATGAGGGAAGCCTTCTCTCTGCCTTCTGATTGCCATGTCTTGTGCTGCTTTCCTCCTCCACACTCTTCTGCCATAATGTTCTTCCTCACCTCCAGCATGGGACAATGGAGCTTGCCATCTATGGAATGAAACCTCTGAAATTGTGAGCCTTAAAATTTTCTTTACCTCCTCTGACTATTCTTTTCAGATCTTTGGATCACAAAGACCAAAAAGCTGACCAAAATGATATAATCCACGTTTTTAAAATAATAAATTATATTCATACTTTATTATTAACTGAAACACACACTTTGCACCTGATGCACTTTTTCTATTCCAGGACTTCATCTAGAATAGCATATTACATTTTGTCACAATGTTTCCATGGCCATGCATTTGAAAATTTCCCCCTTTTTTTTAATGATCTTGACAGTTTTTGGATGTCCCTAAATTCTAATTTCTTCAATGTTTGTCATGTGATTAGACTGAATGTATCTTTTCTCTCTGGCATCTAGTTGATTAGGTCAGCAGAGAATCCTAGCAGGAAATCAGATGAGGACAAAATCATGTTTTATATTTACATGTTTCTTCCAGGTGAGAAATTTGGGCTGCCTGTGTCCCTTGAATACAAGGCAGTTACTCCATTGAACTCGTTTTCCCACTCACTTCTCCTTCCACTTCTGGGATTAAATGTAGTTGCAGCTTCACACTTTCTCATACATAATAATTTTGCTACTTCTCATGATCTCCCTGCTCCTCAAGCCACTTCCTTATTTTTAGTATCTTTTTAGTTGCACATGAGCACAATATCTTTATTTTATTTATTTTTATGTGGTGCTGAGGATTGAACCCAGAGCCTCACACGTGCAAGGCTCTACCATTGAGCTGCAACCCTACCAAGCCACTTTCAAAGACAGAATATGACTCAAAATGTCAATAACTCTCCGTAATATCAGGTGGTTTAGATATTTGTGTTCCGTATACCTCCCCTAACACAGTGCTAGGCACATTTTGGTAACTCAAATTTTAAAAGAATTATTTAAATCCAGGAATATCAAGGGTGGACAAATGTTTTAAAGCAAGTTGTTTTATGAAAAACTGTAATATTCTTGGTGTTTGAGAATGAAGACTGTGTTGTGTCACTGTAAAAACTACCTAAGATTAAAACAAGAAAGTTGTTTTAATTGTTGCTTTGGGCTGGTAGTGGCATAATCATGATAGGAAAACAAGGTGAAGGGTACCTTTTCAATTCACAACAGACAGGAAGCACAGAGGGAGAGGAAGAAAAGAACCAGGTTCCTAATGTACCCTTTAATAGCAGACCTCTGATGATCTACTTCTTTCCACTAAACTTACCTACTAAAGGTTCTATCATCTCCCAATAACACCATTGTCTGGGACCAATCCTTCCACACATGGACTTTTGTGGGACAATCAAGAATCAAACTAAAGCAAAAATATTGTATCATGAAGTCATGTGCATATTAATTCAATAGTAATTGTAAGAAAAATAATCTGCACACATGACTACCTAAAAACTAATAGATATATGTATGGAAATATAAGACGTTAACAAACCAGCAAAGACACCAGCTTTTATCATTATATGCAAATATTTATATTTGGGCTGCACTGTACAATTCTTCTGATATAAATTTGCATTGGCATCATGTAGAATTATGCATTTATAGTTTTGTTAATGCAATACATAACTGCACTTTGGAAGTTAGACCTTCTGAAAGTTGACAGACATCAGGTAAATCAAACCACACTACAAAGCTTAAATAAACAATTCCCTGTGTTAAAAAATAATGAGTATAATGATTATTCTAATAGTACTGTGTAAAGTCTGTTGTCATGTCTCTGAATCTTAAACTGATCATAAAAGCTGAGTGAAAATTCCACTTCAAAGTTTTTTTTTCAAAAGACAATAAATTTTAATGCATTTAAATTCAAACTAGTCTATTATTGTTGAAATTTTTTGCCAATAATTGGTAATCTATTACCTGTATATTTTATTGTGATACTACTGATTGTTACCATTCTCTTGCTGGTATTGTGACATTAAAATTATTTAACAAATATCCTGGGAATTGGAAGGAATTCCTCAGTATTCACACAGAGGATTTTCTACTGCATGTATTGTAGTTTTTCGATGTCTCCCAGGCTGACCTAGCATTGAGTAAATTGAATGTCAAGTGTGTCAACATGTTCTAACTGCCAGTGACATTACCATTTGTGCTCCTGAGAAGAAAGACGAAACATCCTGAAAGAAACAGAATACAGGATTTGGAGAAGCGAGTGGAGTACAGACGATTTTTCCTTTATTTTTGGATTTAATATATTCTGATATTTCCATGCTTCAGGACTTTGACACCACTGCCACAACCTGTATATCAAGCACGGAATTAGAAGCAGCCATTTATTCCTTCATATTCCCACACAGACCCAGAGAACAGTGCAATTAAAACTGTGGCTAGAAACTGGCAGGCCTCAGTTTCTTTTAAACGTATTTCATAGCAGGTACATATCCCTTACTGACAACCAATTAAATTGCAAGTATTACCATGGAAATAATTTTCCTTTTTTTGCAATTGATTAAATAGTGGTAACTTAAAAAATACAGTTGCAAATACAACTTCTACACTTCTTTTTATATTTAAAAAAAAAAAATTCAGGTTTGCTCCTAGAAAAAAATTTTTAGTATTGTCATTTTTTTAACATTAAAATAAATAAAATATTTTATAGTTTAATGTATTCCTGTTATCTGAATGCTTTTTATTTATAGTACTGAATGGTCTCATCTAGGTTAGATTTCACTCTGGTAGTTCTAACATATTTTGAATAATCATGACTGAAGAAATTCCTGAATTTTAGTCTACTTTTTAAAACCCACTTAAATCTATACCCAGTTGAATAAGCTTCTCTAAATTTAATTAAATTATAAGAGTGTTGGATTTCTAAATATGTTAGCATTTCAAGCCTATGTAGTAAAATTACCTCTGCTCATTTATATTTTCCCACTTGATTTTGCACTCTCCAAAGGAGAAAAATCTGTAAGGAAAAACTTAAATTGACAAATTTGATGATTTTTTTTTCACTTAAATGCATTACCCCACTTCCCTTAGTCACAGAAAAGTTCAAATTATAAGCTGAACATATTGAAGCCCAGATCTTTACAAGACCACATTTTTTGGACATTATTTATACCCCAACTGGATTTTGTGTTAATATCTCAGCAAAGAAATGTCAGAAAAATGTTGTGAAAGCTTTTGGACAATCTTTACAATTGAAATTTAATCTTTCATTCTTCTGCACAGATTTCTGTGATAATGGCAGCAAATTCTCATAGGCATTTGAATCAAGAGGTAAACCAAAGACACTGGAACAAGGAGATTGGAGCTGGGATCCCTGACAATGTAAGTAAACTTTTTAAACTTCCAAGATGCATAGTCCAAATTTTTTTTTGAGATAAGCTATTATCTTTTTGATCACACTCACTGCATGTTTGTGTTTTGCCATATGCAATAAAACTAAACCTAAATAGTAGAAAAAGATGGAGGGATGAGAGAACTTCTTTGATATTTGAGTATAACAAACCACACAACCATTCCATGTTTTATTCTGTATGATTAAAATTCTAAAATTCATCAAACTTATATTTGAAATCTATGCTATAAAAGAGAATAGAAAATCCACATTATAACTCATACAGTTGTATTCCAATAAGCTATAATAAATATTACACATAATCTGTCTCTGATGTACTATTTATTGAGTACAAAATCACAGTGACCCCATGAATACTCTATTTCCTGTGAGTCGACAGTAATATATGTACTTATATGAGTGGGTCGGTAATACATGAAGGCATCATACATAGATCATTGGTGCTACAGAAACAGAACACATTTTTTTGTATTTGGGGTTTTTTTCCATTTATCAATTATATTGCTCAAATAAAAATATTTTTCTCACCATGTAGTGGGCAATCATTGAACTTTGAAGTATATAAAGATAAAATACTATATTTTATTTGTTTATGTATTTCATATCCATTTCTGGATTCACATTTAGTTATAGATACATCTTCTTGAATAAGTAATGGGAAATGAACTTGTTTTGCTACAAAGAATTTTAAAAACTTGGACAACATTCCTAAAACAAAAAATTTCAGACATTGTACAGTAGGTAGTATAGAATGGTGATTCATTGAGTTTTATAATCACCCTCTAATTTATACTTAGAAGAACTATTATAATAGTGAAAAAAATTGCAGAAAAAAAACTTTAGTGTATCTATGATAAATATACCCAGGAACATAAAGGAACAGCTATTCATAAGGAAGAGTTAAATAAAACATATAGAACTATCAGAAAATTCTAAAGTTGAAAAATATAATTTCAAAATGAAAAATAATTATGAATTGATAGACTCTAGTGGAATTCAGGTCAGTAAATTCAAAACATTAAAGAGAAACTGTTTTAGCAGAAGCCCACAGGAATTAATTGGAAAAAAAAATTAAACCTACAAATCTGTAGCAGGTAGGATAGTAGCCTACCAAAATGATATACCTTGTAGCCCAATCTGTTTAGTTTACAAATGTGGGCTTATTTGGCAAGTTTTTGTTGTTTTTATGAGAAATTGAACCCAGGGCACTTAACTACTGAGCCACATGTTCATCCCTTTTTAAAACAATGCCTCACTGAGTTGCCTAGGGCCTTGCTAAGTTACTGTGCCTGGCTTTGAACTCATGGTCCTTCTTTGTCAGCCTCCCAAGCCACTGGGATTACAGGCATGTACCACTCTGCCTAGGGCATGGTATCTTTACTGAAGTAATTAATCAGGAAACATGAGCTGAGATTAACCTACATTTTCTGCGTGAATCCTATGTTCAATGACAAGTGTCTTACAAGAATATATAAGGAAGGGCTGGGGATGTCACTCAAGTGGTGGCACGCTCATCTGGCATGCGTGTGGCCCAGGTTCGATCCTCAGCACCACATACAAACAAAGATGTTGTGTCTGCTGAAAACTAAAAAATAAATATTAAAATTCTCTCTCTCTCTCTCTCTCTCTCTCTCTCTCTCTCTCTCTCTCTCTCCTCTCTTTAAAAGAAAAAAGAATACATAGGGAGACACATATAGGGGAAATGAAAATAAAGAAGAAACTATTTGATGATGGAAAGAGAGATAAAAAACAAGTGAAGAAATTCTGGGAGCCAACAGAGCAGAAGTGTGAAAGCTTTCTTCCCTAGAACCTTCAGCGGGAGCAGATCCAGCTAACATCTGGATATCAGACTTAAATCTTCTATAATATAGTGGAATATATTTGTGTAGTATTAAGTCATCATATATGCAGTATGCATTCATTAAAGTACATGAGAAAAAGGACAGAAAGTCCTGTTTCATTTATACAAATAAATATTTATTATCTTCCTCTTTATATTTAGTATATGCACACAAATCATCATACATGTTATTGGTAGACATCATCTATAGATATCATGAATGTCTGATTATCCTCCAACATAAATATGAATAATGACCACTGAAAAAATACATACTTATCCCCAAATTTGATTACTGTAAACCACCAATCCAGAAAGCTGCATAAACTATAACCATTTAAGGCACTGAGGCACATAATAAATTGAAATAAAATCAGTGATGGAAAAAATAAAAATAAAAGATGTATTAGAAAAGGGGGAGCAGACTGCAGATACCTCTTCAGAAGCAATTCAAGTCAAGTAACATTGGAATGAAACTTCAAAGTGTTCAAAAGCAACAAATTCATTTAGAATCCTTATCTACCAAAAATGTCCCTCACAAATATATAAGAGTAAAATATTAGTTGAATACACACTATGGTACATTGAGAATATACATCAGAAAATATACAGATATGACTGAAGGCACCAACAGCACTGCAGAAAAAATATAATTATTAGACTGAGTGTGAATGAATAAATTATGTAGTAAAAAGTAATCCAAAAGAAGATAGAAAAAGAAAAAGGAAATCAGAAGAGATGTTTTAAAAATGGCAAAACTATGTAGATTTAAATGTGACAAATGAAAATTATCTAAATAGCTATGCAGATAGATTTGATTGTTATACTGAATTTTTAAAAGCAAGACATATAAAATGTTGCCTAGAAACATTTGACTTAAATATAAAGACACATATAAATTAAAAGTAAAAGGATAAAAGATTATATACTGTTGAAATACTAATTATAAAAAATTGAAAAGTCTACACTAATGATAGATAAAAGTAAACTTGAAAGCAAATTATCAGTTTAAAAGAAATATTTCTTAAAAATGTTTATTGTGAAGACACAGCACATACAAATGTAAATTACTAATGTAAAAGAAACAAAATTTTACAAAAATAAAGACTACAGAAAAAGGCAAAAAATACAAATGCAAAATTCACTAATCCTCTTTCAGTAATTGATAATAAATTCTGAAAGAAAATCAGTAAAAATTTAGAAGACAGAAATATCACTATCACACTTGATCTGATTTTTCTTTATGAAACATTAGGTTAAATTATCAAATGTTAAGGGTTTAATTAATTATTTAAAAATAATTAATAAAATAAAGAATACAAACATTATTTAAGTTTGATATTTTGAACATTAACTATATTTTGTGTTGTAAACATATGTCATTACAGTTTAGAGCATTTGAATCTAACAGAGAACTTTCCCAGTCATCAAAATATTCTATTAGAAATGAGTGAGCAAGAAATTCTAAATTTTTTAACATTTTTTGGAATTAAGCATAAACAGGTTTATGGCCTTTTAAGTAGTTACCACTTCACAGTTACATAGGTAGAATTTTTCTCTAAACTTATGGAGATGCACAGCTTCAATATGTACAGCTTTTTATTTAAAGAAAATAAGCAAGACACTTCAATAATCCATGGTTTAAAACAAGTCAAAGGGATAAAAAGAAAATATTTTAAGCTAAATGAAACACATTATCCCTACAGAAATCACTATATAAATTAGTGGTATGAAGTTAAAGAAGAGGTTAGAGTAAAATTAATTACTTTATGACTTCTATTTATTTAGTCTGTACTTAGGGCTTTCATCATGCTAAGCAAGTGTTCTGCCAGAAACGACATCTTCAATGCTAAGTTAATATCTTTAAATGGCTTCTTTGTGAAAATGAATTGAAGTGTAAGTTAATGATTTAAAGCAAATTATACTCAAAATAAACCAAAAGAAGAAAATAATAAAATATGTATAGAGCAATGAAACAAATTCAATAAATCAAAAGTAACAGAAAAAGTCACAAAATATTTATTTGAAAAACTAATAGAATAAAATGTTAGCAAATAAATTGAGAGAAAAGAAAGTAAGTATATATTTTCAATGTTAGATGTAAAAACTAACAGATAAAAATGGTCCTTGTAGATAGGAAATGCACAATGAGAGAATAATATGTCCAAACTTTGGTTAAATGATTTAAAAATTTCAAATTGTTTGAAAGGTACATCACCAAAACTAGCTCAAATAAGATGATAAAATCATATTAGCCTTTCTTGTATTGAAGAAATTGAATTTATAATTATAAATTTTAAACACACAGACATACAAGTCTACATACCTTAACTGTATGATTTTATAAATCTTTAAAGAAGAAAGAAGAACAATCATATGTAAATTCTTTCAGTAAATATACAATAAAAAACATCAACTTTACATATCAAGTTATGAGTCTGGCATGGTCCAGGAGCTAAACCAATCAAGTTCATTATGCAAATAAAAATACAGACCAGAATATTCAAAACTATTGACATATAAATTTTTAACAAAATATTAGTAAACTAAATCTAGCAATATAATAGGAGAGTGCAAATGACAACTACAGTTCATTACAGAAATATAAGGTAGACATAACATTCAAAAATCAATTTATTTAATTCACAATTTAAATAGAATAAAAAAAGTTGGGCTGGGAATGTGGCTCAAGCAGTATCACTCTCATCTGGCATTTGTGGGGTTCTGGGTTCGACCCTCAGCACCACATAAAAATAAAATAATGATGTGTTTGTGTTCACCAAAAACTAAAAAAAAAAAATATTAAAAAAACTCTCTCTCTAAAAAATAAATAAATAAATAAATAAAAGATGAAGTTATCAACTTATTAGATTCACAACATTTGACTAAAAACACCATTGAAGGTAAAATCTCAGGGAGATTTTCTTAAATTATAAATATTATTTCAGAAAAATCTATAGTTAACATCAATCTAGTGCTATAGGTTTAAATTATTTCTTCCTAAGATCAAGAAAAAAATGAGAATGTCTTCCCTCTATTTCTCTTTGTATATTATCAACACATTATCTAACATTGAACTAGAGGTCTCAGTGCCACATGGCAACAAGAAAAAGAAAATCATTCACACAAGGTGAAAATGAAAAAGTAAAACTGCCTTTAGTTATAGATGACATGATAGTATACATTAAAATTCTGTCAAACTATGTATAAAATTATCAAAACTGAGTATTAATTTAGCAAGTTCTCTAAAATTCCATTATATGTATATACATTTCCAATTATTAAGTAGAAAATGAAATAAATATAATGTTATGTATAGCATCAGTAGAAAATATTATTATGAGTAAATTTCAAAAAATATACAAATTGTTGCAGTAAAGGTAAAAAATATTGATAAAAATTAAATAATATATAAAATCAAATTTCTC
>NW_027516475.1:0-58535 GCF_048772815.1 Callospermophilus lateralis
GTTTCCTCTTGATGTAGCCTTAAGCAGAGAATGGCAACTAACCCTTTCAATGAAAGGCGTTGTTAAGCTTCCAAAAAACTAACATCTCCTGAAATCTCAACATATATTTTTTCATCTGTCCTTCATGATAATTTCAAGTAATGAGCAGTACACCAATCAAACTTGGATGCCCAAGTTTCGTTCCCCTAGGTTTAAGCATTCGTTTGCAGTAACAGTTTGAATTTTTAGGTTTCACTCTGTTTTCTCCTATATTGACATATGCAGTTCGAACTCTAAATCAAACACTGTTTGTGCTAGCTTCTTGAAACTTTCACAATACAGTAGTTCTACGTTCTATCTCTAAGGTTTGTTTCCTCTTGATGTAGCCTAAAGCAGGGACTGGCGAATTACACTTATATTGTACGGGGTCGCCAAACTTCCAGAAACTACCGTCTTTTGAAATCTGAACACATATTTTTTCATCCAATCTTTATGACACATTCACGTAATGATCAGAACACCAGTCCCACTTGGATGCCCAAGTTTAGTTCTCCTAGATTGAAGAATTCGTTTGCAGTAACAGTTTGAATTTTTAGGTTTCACTCTGTTTTCTCCTATATTGACAGATGCAGTTCGAACTCTAAATCAAACACGGTTTGTGCTAGCTTCTTGAAACTTGACACAATACAGTAGTTCCATGTTCTATCTCTAAGGTTTGTTTCCTCTTGATGTAGCCCAAAGCAGGGACTGGCGAATAACACTTATATTGAACGGGGTTGCCAAACATTCAAAAAACTAGAGTCCCCTGAAATCTCAACCTATATTTTTTCATCCAATCTTCATGATACATTCACGTAATGATCAGTACACCAATCCCTCTTGGATGTCCAAGTTTAGTTCTCCTAGATTGAAGCAATCGTTTGCAGGAACAGTTTGAATTTTTAGGTTTCACTCTCTTTTCTCCTATATTGACAGATGCAGTTCGAACTCTAAATCAAACACGGTTTGTGCTAGCTTCCTAAACTTGACACAAAACATTAGTTCTATGTTCTATCTGTAAGGTTTGTTTCCTCTTGATGTAGCCTAAATCAGGGACTGGGGAATAACACTTATATTGAAAGGGGTTGCCAAACATCCAAAAATTACCGTCTCCTGACATCTCAACATATATTTTTTCATCCAATCTTCATGATACTTTCAAGTAATGATCAGTACACCAATCCCACTTGGATGCTCAAGATTCGCTCTCCTACGTAGAAGCATTCGTTTGCAGGAACAGTTTGAATTTTTAGGTTTCACTCTGTTTTCTCCTATATTGACAAATGTAGATCAAACTCTAAATCAAACATGGTTTGTGCTAGCTTCTTGAAACTTGACACAATACAGTAGTTCTACATTCGATCTCTAAGGTTTGTTTCCTCTTGATGTAGCCTAAATCAGGGACTGGCGAATAACACTTTTATTGAAAGGGGTTGCCAAACTTTCAAAAAACTATAGTCTCCTGTAATCTCAAAACATATTTTTTCATCCAATCTTCATGATACATTCACTTAATGATCAGTACACCAATCCCACTTGGATGCCCAAGTTTAGTTCTCCTAGACTGAAGCATTCGTTTGCAGGAACAGTTTTAATATTCAGGTTTCACTCTGTTTTCTCCTATATTGACAAATGTAGTTCAAACTGTAAATCAAACACGGTTTGTGCTAGCTTCTTGAAACTTGACACAATAAAGTATTTCTACGTTCTATCTCGAAGGTTTGTTTCCTCCTTATGTAGCCTAACGAAGGGACTGGCGAATAACACTTATATTGAAAGGGGTTGCCAGTCTTTCAAAAAACTAGAGTCTCCCGAAATTTCAACATATATTTTGTCATCCAATCTTCATGATACATTTACGTAATGATCAGTACACCAATCCCACTTGGATTCCCAAGTTTAGTTCTACTGGATTGAAGCATTCGTTTTTAGGAACTGTTTGAATTTTTAGGTTTCACTCTGTTTTCTCCTATATTGACAAATGTAGTTAGAACTCTAAATCAAACACGGTTTGTGCAAGCATCTTGAAACTTGACACAATAAAGTAGTTCTACGTTCTATCCCTAAGGTTTGTTTCCTCTTGATGTAGCCTTAAGCAGGGATTGGCGAATAACACTTTTAATGAAAGGCGTTGTTAAGCTTCCAAAAAACTACCATCTCCTGAAATCTCTACATATATTTTTTCATCCGACCTTCATGATAATTTCAAGTAATGAGCAGTACACCAATCAAACTTGGATGCCCAAGTTTCGTTCTCCTAGGTTGAATCATTCGTTTGCGATAACAGTTTGAATTTTTAGGTTTCAATCTGTTTACTTCTATATTGACAGATGCAGTTCGAAATCTAAATCAAATACGGTTTGTACTAGCTTCTTGAAACTTGACACAATACAGTAGTTCTACGTTCTATCTTTAAGGTTTGTTTCCTCTTGATGTAGCCTAAAGCAGGGACTGGCGAATAACACTTATATTGAAAGGGGTTGCCAAACTTCCAAAAACTAGAGTCTCTTGAAATCTCAACATATATTTTTTCATCCAATCTTCATGATACTTTCAAGTAATGATCAGTACACCAATCCCATTTGGATACTCAAGTTTCATTCTCCTATGTTGAAGCATTCGTTTGGAGTAACAGTTTGAATTTTTAGTCTTCACTCTGTTTTCTCCTATATTGACAAATGTAGTTCAAAATCTAAATCAAACACGGTTTGTGCTAGCTTCTTGAAACTTGACACAATGAAGTAGTTCTAGGTTCTATCTCTAAGGTTTGTTTCCTCTTGATGTAGCCTAAAGCAGGGACTGGCGAATAACACATTCAATGAAAGGCGTTGTTAGGCTGCCAAAAAAAAAGAATCTTCTGAAATCTCAACATATATTTTTTC
Source organism: Callospermophilus lateralis (assembly GCF_048772815.1). Classification (NCBI taxonomy): domain Eukaryota; kingdom Metazoa; phylum Chordata; class Mammalia; order Rodentia; family Sciuridae; genus Callospermophilus; species Callospermophilus lateralis. Next base: position 2,901 of record NW_027516475.1, read on the forward strand.
TTCATAACTTCATGATAATTTCAAGTAATGAGCTGTACACCAATCCCACTTGGATACCCAAGTTTAGTTCTCCTAGATTGAAGCATTCGTATGCAGGAACAGTTTGAATTTTTAGGTTTCACTCTGTTTTCTCCTATATTGACAAATGTAGTTCGAACTCTAAATCAAACACAGTTTGTGCTAGCTCTTGAAACTTAAAACAGTAAAGTAGTTCTACATTCTATTTTTATTTTTTGTTTCCTCTGGATGTAGACCTAAGCAGAGACTGACGAAAGACACATTCAATGAAAGGCTTTGTTAGGCTGCCAAAATACTACAGTCTCCTGAAATCTCAACATATATTTTTTCTTGTGACCTTCATGATAATTTCAAGTAAGGAGCAGTACACCAATCAAACGTGGATGCCCAAGTTTCACTCTCCTAGGTTAAAGCATTCGTTTGCAGTAACAGTTTGCATTTTTAGGTTTCACTCTGTTTTCTCCTATATTGACAGATGCAGTTAGAACACTAAATCCAACACGGTTTGTGCTAGCTTCTTGGAACTTGACACAATACATTAGTTCTACGTTCTATCTCTAAGGTTTGTTTCCTCTTGATGTAGCCAAAACATGGACTGGCGAATAACACTAATATTGAAAGGGATTGCCAAACTTTCAAAAAACTAGAGTCTCCTGAAATCTCAACATATATTTTTTCATCCAATTTTCATGATACTTTCATGTAATGATCAGTACACCAATCCCACTTGGATGCCCAATTTTAGTTCTCCTAGATTGTAGCATTCGTTTGCAGGAACAGTTTGAATTTTTAGGTTAAACTCTGTTTTCTCCTATATTGACAGATGCAGTTAGAACTCTAAATCAAACACGGTTTGTGCCAGCTTCTTGAAACTTGACACAATAAAGTAGTTCTATGTTCTGTCCCTAAGGTTTGTTTTCTCTTGATGTAGCCTTAAGCAGAGAGTGGCGAATAACACTTTCAATGAAAGGCGTTGTTAAGCTTCCAAAAAACTGCCATCTCCTGAAATCTCAACTTATATTTTTTCATCCAATCTTCAAGATACTTTCAAGTAATGAGCAGTACACCAATCAAACTTGGATGCTCAAGTTTCGTTCTCCTACGTTGAAGCATTCATTTTTAGTAACAGTTTGAATTTTTAGGTTTCACTCTGTTTTCTCCTATATTGACAAATGTAGTTCAAACTTTAAATCAAACATGGTTTGTGCTAGCTTCTTGAAACTTGACAGAATACAGTAGTTCTACGTTCTGTCTCTAAGGTTTGTTTCCTCTTGATGTAGCCTTAAGCAGAGACTGGCGAATAACACATTCAATGAAATGCTTTGCTAGGCTGCCAAAAAACTACAGTCTCCTGAAATCTGAACATATATTTTTTCTTCCGAACTTCATGATACTTTCAAGTATTGAGCAGTACACCAATCAAACTTGGATGCCCAAATTTCGGTCTCTTATGTTGAAGCATTTGTTTGCAGCAACAGTTTGAATTTTTAGGGTTTCTCTCTGTTTTCTCCTATATTGACAGATGCAATTCGAACTCTAAATCAAACACGGTTTGTGCTAGCTTCTTGAAACTTGACACAATACAGTAGTTCTACGTTCTATCTCTAAGGTTTGTTTCCTCTTGATGTAGCCTAAAGCAGGGACTGGCGAATAACACATTCAATGAAAGGCGTTGTTAGGCTGCCAAAAAAAAGAGTCTTCTGAAATCTCAACATATATTTTTTCTTCATAACTTCATGATAATTTCAAGTAATGAGCAGTACACCAATCCCACTTGGATACCCAAGTTTAGTTCTCCTAGATTGAAGCATTCGTATGCAGGAACAGTTTGAATTTTCAGGTTTCACTCTGTTTTCTCCTATATTGACAAATGTAGTTCGAACTCTAAATCAAACACAGTTTGTGCTAGCTCTTGAAACTTAAAACAGTAAAGTAGTTCTACATTCTATTTTTATTTTTTGTTTCCTCTGGATGTAGACCTAAGCAGAGACTGACGAAAGACACATTCAATGAAAGGCTTTGTTAGGCTGCCAAAATACTACAGTCTCCTGAAATCTCAACATATATTTTTTCTTGTGACCTTCATGATAATTTCAAGTAAGGAGCAGTACACCAATCAAACGTGGATGCCCAAGTTTCACTCTCCTAGGTTAAAGCATTCGTTTGCAGTAACAGTTTGCATTTTTAGGTTTCACTCTGTTTTCTCCTATATTGACAGATGCAGTTAGAACACTAAATCCAACACGGTTTGTGCTAGCTTCTTGGAACTTGACACAATACATTAGTTCTACGTTCTATCCCTAAGGTTTGTTTCCTCTTGATGTAGCCTTAAGCAGAGACTGGCGAATAACACATTCAATGAAAGGCGTTGTGAGGATTCCACAAAACTAGAGTCGTCTGAAATCTCAACAAATATTTTTTCTTACGAACTTCATGATACTTTCAAGTAATGAGCAGTACACCAATCAAACCTGGATGTCCAAGTTTCGTTTTCCTAGGTTGAAGCATTCGTTTGCAGTAACATTTGAATTTTTAGGTTTCACTCTGTTTCTCCTCTATTGACAGATGCAGTTCGAACTCCAAATAAAACACGGTTTGTGCTAGCTTCTTGAAACTTGACACAATAAAGTAGTTCTACGTTCTATGACTAAGGTTTGTTTCCTCTAGATGTAGCCTTAAGCAGGGACTGGCGAATAACACTTTCAATGAAATGCGTTGGTAAGCTTCCAAAAAACTACGGTCTCCTGAAATCTGAACATATATTTTGTCATCCAATCTTCATGATTCTTTCAAGTAATGATCAGTACACCAATCCCACTTGGATGCCAAGCTTAGTTCTCCTAGATTGAAGCATTCGTTTGCAGTAAGAGTTTGAATTTTTAGGTTTCACTCTGTTTTCTCCTATATTGACAGATGCAGTTAGAACTCTAAGTCAAACACGGTTTGTGCTAGCTTCTTGAAACTTGACACAATAAAGTACTTGTACGTTCTATCCCTAAGGTTTGTTTCCTCTTGAGGTAGCCTTAAGCAGATACTGGCGAATAACACTTTCAATGAAAGGCGTTGTTAAGCTTCCAAAAAACTACCGTCTCCTGAATCTCAACATATAAATTTTCATCCGACCTTCATGATAATTTCAAGTAATTAGCAGTACACCAATCAAACTTGGATGCCCACGTTTCGTTCTCCTAGGTTGAAGCATTCGTTTGCAGTAACAGTTTGAGTTTTGAGGTTTCACTCTGTTTTCTCCTATATTGACAGATGCAGTTTGAACTCTAAATCAAACACGGTTTGTGCTAGCTTCTTGAAACTTTACACAATACAGTAGTTCTACGTTCTATACCTAAGGTTTTTTTCCTCTTGATGTAGCCTAATGCAGGGACTGGCGAATAACACTTATATTGGAAGGGGTTGCCAAACTTCCAAAAACTAGAGTGTCCTGAAATCTCAACATATTCTTTCTTCCGACCTTCATGATACTTGCAAGTAATGATCAATACACTAATCCCACTTGGATACTCAAGTTTCGTTCTCCTATGTTGAAACATTCGTTTGCAGCAACAGTTTGAATTTTTAGGTTTCAATCTGTTTTCTTCTATATTGACCAATGTAGTTCAAACTCTAATTCAAACACGGTTTGTTTAGCTTTGAAACTTGACACAATAGTGTAGTTCTATGTTCTATCTCTAAGGTTTGTTTCCTCTTGATGTAGCCTAAAGCAGAAACTGGCAAATAACACTTATATTGAAAGGGGTTGCCAAACTTTCAAAAAACTAGAGTCTCCTGAAATCTCAACCTATATTTTTCCATCCAATCTTCATGATAATTTCAAGTAATTATCAGTACAACAATCCCACTTGGATGCCCAAGCTTAGTTCTCCTAGATAGAGGCGTTCATTTTCCGGAACAGTATGAATTGTTAGGTTTCACTCTGTATTCTCCTACATTGACAGATGCAGTTAGAACTCTAAATCAAACACAGTTTGTGCTAGCTTCTTGAAAATTGACACAATAAAGTAGTTCTACGTTCTATCCCTAAGGTTTGTTTCCTCTTGATGTAGCCTTAAGCAGAGACTGGCGAATAACACTTTCAATGAAAGGCGTTGTTAAGCTTCCAAAAAACTACTGTCTCCTGAAATCACAACATATAAATTTTCATCCGACCTTCATGATAATTTAAAGTAAAGAGCAGTACACCAATCAAAGTTGGTTGTCCAAGTTTAGTTCTCCTAGGTTGAAGCATTCGTTTGCAGTAACAGTTTGAATTTTTGGGTTTCACTCTAATTTCCCCTATATTGACAGATGCAGTACGAACTCTAAATCAAACACGGTTTGTGCTAACTTCTTGAAACTTGACACAAAAAAGTAGTTCAACTTTCTATCCCTAAGGTTTGTTTGCTTTTGATGTAGCCTTAAGCAGAGACTGGCGAATAACACTTATATTGAAAGGGGTTGCCAAACTTCCAAAAACTAGAGTCTCCTGAAATCTCAACATATATATTCTCATCCAATCTTCATGATAATTTCAAGTAATGATCATTACACCGATCCCACTTGGATGCTCAAGTTTCGTTCTCCTACGTTGAAGCATTCGTTTGCAGTAACAGTTTGAATTTTTAGGTTTCACTCTGTTTTCTCCTATATTGACAGATGCAGTTAGAACTCTAAATCAAACACGGTTTGTGCTAGCTTCTTGAAACTTGACACAATAAAGTAGTTCTACGTTCTATCCCTAAGGTTTTTTTCCTCTTGATGTAGCCTAAAGCAGGGAGTGGCGCATAACACTTATATTGAAAGGGGTTGCCAAACTTCCAAAAAACTAGAGTCCCCTGAAACCTCAACATATATTTTTTCATCCAATCTTCATGATATTTTCAAGTAATGATCAGTACACCAATCCCACTTGGATGCTCAAGTTTCGTTCTCCTAAGTTGAAGCATTTGTTTGCAGTAACAGTTTGAATTTTTAGGTTTCACTCCGTTTTCTGCTATATTGACAGATGTATTTCAAACTCTAAATCAAACACGGTTTGTCCTAGCTTCTTGAAACTTCACACAATAAAGTAGTTCTACATTCTATCCCTAAGGTTTGTTTCCTCTTGATGTAGCCTTTAGCAGAGACTGGCGAATAACACTTTCAATGAAAGGCGTTTTTAAGCTTCCATGATACTACTGTCTCCTGAAATCTCAACATATAAATTTTCATCCGACCTTCATGATAATTTCAAGTAATGAGCAGTACACCAATCAAACTTGGATGCTCAAGTTTCGTTCTCCTAGGTTGAAACATTCGGTTGAAGTAACAGTTTGAATTTTTAGGTTTCACTCTGTTTTCTCCTATATTGACAGATGCAGTTCGAACTCTAAATCAAACACGGTTTCTGCTAGTTTCTTGAAACTTGACACAATAACGTACTTCTACGTTCTATATCTAAGATTTGTTTCCTCTTTTTGTAGCCTAATGCAGGGACTGACGAATAACACTTATATTGAAAGGATTGCCAAACTTCCAAAAACTAGAGTCTCCTGAAATCTCAACATATATTTTTTCATCCAATCTTCATGATACTTTCAAGGAATGATCAGTACACGAATCCCACTTGGATGCTCAAGTTTCGTTCTCCTACGTTGAAGCATTCATTTGCAGGAACAGTTTGAATTTTTAGGATTCACTCTGTTTTCTCCTATATTGTCAGATGCAGTTAGAACTCCAAATCAAACACGGTTTGTGCTAGCTTCTTGAAACTTGACACAATAAAGTAGTTTTACGTTTTATCCCTAAGGTTTGTTTAATCTTGATGTAGCCTTAAGCAGAGACTGGCGAATAACACATTCAATGAAAGGCGTTGTTAGGTTGCCAAAAAACTAGAGTCTCCTGAAATCTCAACATATATTTCTTCTTCCGAACTTCATGATATTTTCAAGTAATGAGCAGTACACCAATCAAACTTGGATGCCCAAGTTTTGTTCTCCTAAGTTGAATCATTCGTTTGCAGTAACAGTTTGAATTTTTAGGTTTCACTCTGTTTTCTCCTATATTGACAGATGCAGTTCGAACTCTAAATCATACACGGTTTGTGCTAGCTTCTTGAACCTTGACACAATAAAGTAGTTCTACGTTCTATGCCGAAGGTTTGTTTCCTCTTGATGTAGCCTTAAGCAGAGACCGGCGAATAACACTTTCAATGAAAGGTGTTGTTAAGCTTCCAAAAAACTACAGTCTCCTGAAATCTCAACATATATTTTTTCATTCGACCTTCATGATAATTTCAGGTAATGAGCAGTACACCAATCAAACTTGGATGCCCAAGTTTCGTTCTCCTAGGTTGAAGCATTCGTTTGCAGCAAAAGTTTGAAATTTTAGGTTTCACTCTGTTTTCTCCTATATTGACAGATGCATTTAGAACTCTAAATCAGCAAGGTTTGTGCTAGCTTCTTGAAACTTGACACAATAAATTAGTTCTATGTTCTATCCCGAAGGTTTCTTTCCTCTTGATGTAGACTTAAGAAGAGACTGGCGAATAACACTTTCAATGAAAGGCGTTGTTAAGCTTCCAAAAAACTACCACCTGCTGAAATCTCAACATATATTTTTTCATCCGACCTTCATGATAATTTCAAGTAATAAGCAGTACACCAATCAAACTTGGATGCCCAGGATTCGTTCTCGTAGGTTGAAGCATTCGTTTGCAGTAACAGTTTGAATTTTTAGGTTTCACTCTTTTTTCTCCTATATTGACAGATGCAGTTTGAACTCTAAATCAAACATGCTGTTTGCTAGCTTCTTGAAGCTTGACACAATACAGTAGTTCTAAGTTCTATCTCTAAGGTTTGTTTCCTCTTGATGTAGCCTAAAGCAGGGACTGGGGAATAACACTTATATTGAAAGAGGTTGCCAAATTTCAAAAACACTAGAACTCCTGAAATCTCAATATATATTTTTTCATCCAATTTTTATGATACCTTCAAGTAATGATCAGTACACCAATCCCACTTGGATGCTCAAGTTTTGTTCTCCTACGTTGTAATATTGGTTTGCAGGAACAGTGTGAATTTTTAGGTTTCACTCTGTTTTCTTCTATATTGACAAATGTATTTTAAATTCTAAATCAAACACGGTTTGTGCTAGCTTCTTGAAACTTGACACAATAAAGTAGTTCTACGTTCTATCCCTAAGGTTTGTTTCCTCTTGATGTAGCCTTAAGCAAAGTCTGGCGAATAACACTTTCAATGAAAGCATTGTTAAGCTTCCAAAAAACTACCTTCTCCTGAAATCTCAACATATAAATTTTCATCCGACCTTCATGATAATTTCAAGTAATGTGCAGTACATAAATCAAACTTGGATGCCCAAGTTTCGTTCTCCTAATTTGAAGCATTCGTTTGCATTAACAGTTTGAATTTTTAGGTTTCACTCTGTTTTCTCCTATATTGACAGATGCAGTTCGAACTCTAAATCAAACACGGTTTGTGCTAGCTTCTTGAAACTTGACACAATACAGTAGTTCTAAGTTCTATCTCTAAGGTTTGTTTCCTCTTGATGTAGCCTAAAGCAGGGACTGGGGAATGACACTTATATTGAAAGGGGTTGCCAAATTTCCAAAACACTAGAACTCCTGATATCTCAACATATATTTTTTCATCCAATTTTCATGATACCTTCAAGTAATGATCAGTACAACAATCCCACTTGGATGCTCAAGTTTCGTTCTCCTACGTTGAAATATTGGTTTGCAGTAACAGTTAGAATTTTTAGGTTTCACTCTGTTTTCTCCTACATTGAGAGATGCAGTTAGAACTCTAAATCAAACACGGTTTGTGCTAGCTTCTTGAAACTTGACACAATAAAGTAGTTCTACATTCTATCCCGAAGGTTTGTTTCCTCTTGATGTAGCCTTAAGCAGAGACTGGCGAATAACACTTTCAATGAAAGGCTTTGTTAAGCTTTCAAAAAAAACTACAATCTCCTGAAATGTCAACATATATTTTTTCATCCAATCTTCATGATACTTTCAAGTAATGATCAGTACACCAATTCCACTTGGATGCTCAAGTTTCGTTCTTTTACGTTGAAGCATTCGTTTGCAGTAACAGTTTGAATTTTTAGGTTTCACTCTGTTTTCTCCTATATTGACAAATGCAGTTCGAACTCTAAATCAAACACGGTTTGTGCTAGCTTCTTGAAACTTGACACAATAAAGTAGTTCTACGTTCTATCCAAAAGGTTTGTTTCCTCTTGATGTAGCCTTAAGCAGAGACTGGCTAATAACACTTTCAATGAAAGGCGTTGTTAAGCTTCCAAAAAAACTACCGTCTCCTGAAATCGCAACATATATTTTTTCTTCCGACCTTCAAGATACTTTCAAGTAATGAGCAGTACACCAATCAAACTTGGATTCCCAGGTTTGGTTCTCCTAGATTGAAGCATTCGTTTGTAGTAACAGTTTGAATTTTTAGGTTTCACTCTGTTTTCTCCTATATTGACAGATGCAGTTAGAACTCTAAATCAAACACGGTTTGTGCTAGCTTCTTGAAACTTGACACAATAAAGTAGTTCTACGATCTATTCCTAAGGTTTGTTTCCTCTTGATGTAGCCTTAAGCAGAGACTGGCTAATAACACTTTCAATGAAAGGCGTTGTTAAGCTTCCAAAAAACTACCGTCTCCTGAAATCTCAACATATAAATTTTCATCCGACCTTCATAAAAATTTCAAGTAATAGACAGTACACCAATCACACTTGCATGCCCAAGTTTCGTTCTCCTACGTTGAAGCATTCGTTTGCAGTAACAGTTTGAATTTTTACGTTTCACTATGTTTTCTCCTATATTGACAAATGTTGTTCAAACTCTAAATCAAACACGGTTTGTGCTAGCTTCTTGAAACTTGACACAATAAAGTAATTCTACGTTCTATCTCTAAGGTTTGTTTCCTCTTTATGTAGCCTAAAGCAGTGACTGGCGAATAACACTTGTATTGAAAGGAGTTGCCAAACTTTCAAAAAACTAGAGTCTCCTCAAATCTCAACATATATTTTTTCTTCCAATATCATGATACTTTCAAGTAATGATCAGTACACCAATCCCACTTGGATGCTCAAGTTTCGTTCTCCTACGTTGAAGCATTCATTTGCAGGAACAGTTTGAATTTTTAGGTTTCACTCTGTTTTCTCCTATATTGACAGATGCAGTTCGAACTCTATATCAAACAAGGTTTGTGCAAGCGTCTTGAAACTTGACAAAAATAACGTAGTTGTATGTTCTATGCCTAAGGTTTGTTTCCTCATGATGTTGCCTTAAGCAGAGACTGGCGAATAACACTTTCAATGAAAGGCCTTTTTAAGCTTCCAAAAAACTACCCTCTCCTGAATTCTCAACATATATTTTTTCATCCTATCTTCATGATTCTTTCAAGTAATGATCAGTACACCAAACCTACTTGGATGCCCAAGTTTTGTTCTTCTAGGTTGAAGCATTCGTTTGCAGGAACAGTTTGAATTTTTAGGTTTCACTCTGTTTTCTCCTATATTGACAGATGCAGTTCGAACTCTAAATCAAACACGGTTTGTGCTAGCTTCTTGAAACTTGACACAATAAAGTAGTTCTACGTTCTATCTCTTGGTTTGTTTCCTCTTGATGTAGCCTAAAGCACGGACTGGCGAATAACACTTATATTGAAAGGGGTTGCCAAACTCTCAAAAAACTGCCGTCTCCTGAAATTTCAACATATATTTGTTCATCCAATCTTCAAGATACTTTCAAGTAATGATCAGTTCACCAATCCCACTTGGATGCTCACGTTTCGTTCTCCTATGTTGAAGCATTCGTTTGCAGTAACAGTTTGAATTTTTAGGTTTCACTGTGTTTTCTCCTATATTGACAAATGTAGTTCAAACTCTAAATCAAACATGGTTTGTGCTAGCTTCTTGAAACTTGACACAATACAGTAGTTCTACGTTCTATCCCTAAGGTTTGTTTCCTCTTGATGTAGCCTTAAGCAGAGACTGGCGAATAACACTTTCAATGAAAGGCGTTGTTAAGCTCCAAAAAACTACCGTCTCTTGAAATCTCAACATATATTTTTTCATCCAATCTTCATGATTCTTTCAAGTAATGATCAGTACACCAATCCCACTTGGAAGCCCACGTTTTGTTCTACTAGGTTGAAGCATTCGTTTGCAGAAAGAGTTTGAATTTTTAGGTTAAACTCTGTTTTCTTGTATATTGACAGATGCAGTTAGAACTCTAAATCAAACACGTTGTGTGCTAGCTTCATGAAACTTGTCACAATAAAGTAGTTCTACGTTCTATCCCTAAGGTTTGTTTCCTCTTGATGTAGCCTAAAGCAGGGACTGGCGATTAACACTTATAATGAAAGGGGTTGCCAGACATTCAAAAAACTAGAGTCTCCTGAAATCTCAACGTATATTTTTTCATCCAATCTTCATGATACATTCACGTAATGATCAGTACACCAATCCCATTTGGATGCCCAAGTTTCGTTCTCCTAGATTGCAGCATTCATTTGCAGGAACAGTTTGAATTTTTAAGTTTCACTCTGTTTTCTCCTATATTGACAGATGCAGTTAGAACTCTAAATCAAACACGGTTTGTGCTAGCTTCTTGAAACTTTACACAATAACGTAGTTCTACGTTCCATCCCTAAGGTTTGTTTCCACTTGATGTAGCCTAAATCAGGGACTGGCGAATAACACTTATATTGAAAGGGGTTACCAAACTTTCAAAAAACTAGAGTCTCCTGAAAACTCAACATATATTTTTTCATCCAATCTTCATGATACATTCATATAATGATCCGTACAACAATCCCACTTGGATGCCAAAGTTTAGTTCTTCTAGATTGAAGCATTCGTTTGCAGTAACAGTTTGAATTTTTAGGTTTCACTCTGTTTTCTCCTATATTGACAAATGTAGTTTGAACTCTAAATCAAACACGGTTTGTGCTAGCTTCTTGAAACTTGAAACAGTAAAGTAGTTCTACATTCTATTTTTATTTTTTGTTTCCACTCTATGTAGACCTAAGCAGAGACTGACGAAAGACACATTCAATGAAAGGTGTTGTTAGGCTGCCAAAATACTACAGTTTCCTGAAATCTCAATATATATTTTTTCTACCGACCTTCATGATAATTTCAAGTAATGAGCAGTACACCAATCAAACGTGGATGCCCAAGTTTCATTCTCCTAGGTTGAAGCATTCGTTTGCAGTAACAGTTTGAATTTTTATGTTTCACTCTGTTTTCTCCTATATTGACAGATGCAGTTAGAACTCTAAATAAAACACTGTTTGTGCAAGCTTCTTGAAACTTGAAACAATAAAGTTGTTCCACATTGTATCCCTAAGGTTTTTTTCCTCTTGATGTTGCCTTAAGCAGAGACTTGCGAATAACACTTTAATTAAAGGCGTTGTCAAGCTTCCAAAAAACTAGCGTCTTCTGAAATCTCAACATATATTTTTTCATCCAATCTTCATGATTCTTTCAAGTAATGATCAGTACACCAATCCCACTTGGAAGCCCACGTTTTGTTCTACTAGGCTGAAGCATTCGTTTGCAGAAACAGTTTGAATTTTTAGATTTCACTCTGTTTTCTCCTATATTGACAGATGCAGTTCGAACTCTAAATCAAACACGGTTTGTGCTAGCTTCTTGAAACTTGACACAATAAAGTAGTTCTACGTTCTATCCCTAAGGTTTGTTTCCTCTTGATGTAGCCTTAAGCAGAGACTGGAGAATAGCACATTCAATAAAAGGCGTTGTTAGGCTACCAAAAATCAACAGTCTCCTGAAATCTCAACGTATATTTTTTCTTCCGAACTTCATGATACTTTCAAGTAATGAGCTGTACACCAATCAAACTTGGATGCCCAAGTTTCTTTCTCCTAGGTTGAAGCATTCGTGTGCAGTAACAGTTTGAATTTTTAGGTTTCACTCTGTTTTCTCCTATATTGACAGATGCAGTTTGAACACTAAATCAAACACGGTTTGTACTAGCTTCTTGAAACTTGACACAATACAGTAGTTTTACGTTCTATCTCTAAGGTTTGTTTCCTCTTGATGTAGCCTAATGCAGGCACTGGGGAATAACACTTATAGTGAAAGGCGTTGCCAAACTTCCAAAAAACTAGAGTCTCCTGAAATCTCAACATATATTTTTTCATCCAACCTTCATGATACTTTCAAGTAATGATCAGTACACCAATCCCAATTGGATGCTCAAGTTTCGTTCTCCTACGTTGAAGCATTCGTTTGCAGTAACAGTTTGAATTTTTAGGTTTCCCTCTGTTTTCTCCTATATTGACTGATGTAGTTCGAACTCTAAATCAAACACGGTTTGTTCTAGCTTCTTGAAACTTGACAAATACAGTAGTTCTACGTTCTAAATTTAAGGTTGTTACCACTTGATGTAGTCTAAAGCAGGGACTGGAGAATAACACTTATATAGAAAGCGGTTGCCAAACTTCCAAAAAACTAGAGTCTCCTGAAATCTCAACACATATTTTTTCATCCAATTTTCATGATAATTTCAACTAATGATCAGTACACCAATCCCACTTGGATGCCTTAGTTTAGTACTCCTAGATTGAAGCATTCGTTTGCAGGAACAGTTTGAATTTTTAGGTTTCACTCTGTTTTCTCCTATATTGACAAATGCAGTTGAACTCGAAATCAAAAACGGTTTGTGCTAGCTTCTTGAAACTTGACTCAATAAAGTAGTTCTACATTATATCCCTAAGGTTTGTATCCTCTTGATGTAGCCTTAAGCAGAGACTGGCGAATAACACTTTCAATGAAAGGCGTTGTTAAGCTTCCAAAAAACTACTGTCTCCTGAAATATCAACATATATTTTTTCATCCGACCTTCATGATAATTTCAAGTAATGAGCAGTACACCAATCAAACTTGGATGCTATAGTTTCATTCTCCTAGTTTGAAGCATTCGTTTGCAGTAACAGTTTGAATTTTTAGGTTTCACAATGTTTTCTCCTATATTTACATACGCAGTTCAAACTCTAAATCAAACAAGGTTTGTGCTGGTTTCTTGAAACTTGAAACAATAAAGTAGTTCTACGTTCTGTCTCTAAGGTTTGTTTCCTCTTGATGTAGCCTAAAGCATGGACTGGCGAATAACACTTATATTGAAAGAGGTTGCCAAACATTCAAAAAACTAGAGTCTCCTGAAATCTCAACGTATATTTTGTCATCCAATCTTCATGATACATTCACGTAATGATCAGTACACCAATCCCACTTGGATGCCCAAATTTCGTTCTCCTAGATTGAAGCATTCGTTTGCAGGAACACTTTGAATTTTTAGGTTTCACTCTGTTTTTTCCTATATTGACAGATGCAGTTAGAACTCTAAATCAAACATGGTTTGTGCTAGCTTCTTGAAACTTGACACAATAAAGTAGTTCTACGTTCTATCCCTAAGGTTTGTTTCCTCTTGATGTAGCCTAAAGCAGGGTCTGGCGAATAACACTCTCAATGAAACCCGTTATTAAGCTTCCAAAAAACTACTGTCTCCTGAAATCTCAACATATATTTTTTCATCCGACCTTCATGATAATTTCAAGTAATGAGCAGTACACCAATCAAACTTGGATGCCCAAGTTTCGTTCTCTTAGGTTGACGCATTCGTTTGCAGTAACAGTTTGAATTTTTAGCTTTCACTCTGTTTTCTCCTATAGTGACAGATGCAGTTCGAACTCTAAATCAAACACTTTTTCTGCTAGCTTCTTGAAACTTGACACAATACAGTAGTTCTACGTTCTCTCTCTAAGGTTTGTTTCCTCTTGATGTAGCCTAAAGCAGGGACGGGCGAATAACACTTATATTGAAAGGGGTTACCAAACTTTAAAAAAACTAGAGTCTCCTGAAACTCAACATATATTTTTTCATCCAATCTTCATGATATATTCACGTAATGATCAGTACAACAATCCCACTTGGATGCCAAAGTTTAGTTCTCCTAGATCGAAGCATTCATTTGCATTAACAGTTTGAATTTTTAGGTTTCACTCTGTTTTCTCCTATATTGACAAATGTAGTTTGAACTCTAAATCAAACACGGTTTGTGCTAGCTTCTTGAAACTTGAAACAGTAAAGTAGTTCTACATTCTATTTTTATTTTTTGTTTCCTCTGTTTGTAGACCTAAGCAGAGACTGACGAAAGACACATTCTATGAAAGGCGTTGTTAGCCTGCCAAAATACAACAGTTTCCTGAAATGTCAATATATATTTTTTCTTCCTACCTTCATGATTCTTTCAAGTAATGATCAGTACACCATTCCCACTTGGATGCCCAAGTTTTGTTCTACTAGGTTGAAGCATTCGTTTGCAGGAACAGTTTGAATTTTTAGGTTAAACGCTGTTTTCTCCAATATTGACAGATGCAGTTAGAACTCTAAATAAAACACTGTTTGTGCGAGCTTCTTGAAACTTGACACAATAAAGTAGTTCTACGTTGAATCCCTAAGGTTTGTTTCCTCTTGATGTTGCCTTAAGCAGAGACTGGCGAATAACACTTTAATGAAAAGCGTTGTCAAGCTTCCAAAAAACTAGCGTCTCCTGAAATTTCAACATATGTTTTTTTATCCAATCTTCATGATTCTTTTAAGTAATGAGCTGTACACCAATCAAACTTGGATGCCCAAGTTTCTTTCTCCTAGGTTGAAGCATTCGTGTGCAGTAACAGTTTGATTTGTAGGTTTCACACTGTTTTCTCCTACATTGACAGATGCAGTTCGAACTCTAAATCAAACACGGTTTGTGTTAGCTTCTTGAAACTTGACACAATAAAGTAGATCTACGTTCTATCTCTAAGGATTATTTCATCTTGATGTAGCCTAAAGCAGGGACTGGCGTATAACACTTATATTGAAAGGGGTTACCAAACTTCCAAAAAACTAGAGTCTCCTGAAAACTCAACATATATTTTTTCATCCAATCTTCATGATACATTCACGTAATGGTCAGTACACCAATTCCACTTGGATGCCAAAGTTTTGTTCTCCTAGATTGAAGCATTCGTTTGCTGAACAGTTTGAATTTTTAGGTTTCACTGTGTTTTCTCCTATATTGACAGATGCAGTTACAACTCTAAATCAATCACGGTTTGTGCGAGCTTCTTGAAACTTGACACAATAAAGTAGTTCTACGTTCTATCCCTTAGGTTTGGTTTCCTGTTGATGTAGCCTTAAGCAGAGACTGGAGAATAACACATTCAATAAAAGGCGTTGTTAAGCTTCCAAAAAACTACAGTCTCCTGAAATCTCAACATATATTTTTTCATCCAGTCTTCATGATTCTTTCAAGTAATGATCAGTACACCATTCCCACTTGGATGCCCAAGTTTTGTTCTTCTAGGTTGAAGCATTCGTTTGTAGTAACAGTTTGAATTTTTTGGTTTCACTCTGTTTTCTCCTATATTGACAGATGCAGTTTGAACTCTAAATCAAACACGGTTTGTGCGAGCTTCTTGAAACTTGACACAATAAAGTAGTTCTATGTTCTAACCCTTAGGTTTGTTTCCTCTTGATGTAGCCTTAAGCAGAGCCTGGAGAATAACACTTATATTGAAAGGGGTTGCCAAACTTTCAAAAAACTAGGGTCTCCTGAAAACTCAACATATATTTTTTCATCCAATCTTCATGATACATTCACGTAATGATCAGTACACCAATCCCACTTGGATGCCAAAGGTTCGTTCTCCTAGATTGAAGCATTCGTTTGCAGGAACAGTTTGAATTTTTAGGTTTCACTCTGTTTTCTCCTATATTGACAAATGTTGGTCAAACTCTAAAGCAAACACGGTTTGTGCTAGCTTCTTGAAACTTGAAAAAATACAGTAGTTTTTTGTTCTATCTCTAAGGTTTGTTTCCTCTTGATGTAGCCTAAAGCAGAAACTGACGAATAACACTTATATTGAAAGGGGTTGCCAAATTTCCAAAAAAACTAGATTTTCCTGAACTCAACATATATTTTTTAATCCAATCTTCATGATACTTTCAGGTAATGATTAGTACACCAATCCCACTTGGATGCCCAAGTTTCGTTCTCCTAGGTTGAAGCATTCATTTGCAGTAACAGTTTGAATGTTTATGTTTCACTCTAATTTCTCCTATATTGACAGATGCAATTAGAACTCTAAATCAAACACGGTTTGTGCTAGCTTCTTGAAACTTGACACAATAAAGTAGTTCTACGTTCTGTCCCTAAGGTTTGTTTCCTCTTGATGTAGCATTAAGTAGAGACTGGCGAATAACACTTTCAATGAATGGCGTTGTTAAGCTTCCAAAAAACTATAGTCTCCTGAAATCTCAAAATATATTTTTTCATCCGACCTTCATGATAATTTCAAGTAATGAGCAGCACACCAATCAAACTTGGATGCCCAAGTTTCGTTCTCCTAGTTTGAAGCATTCGTTTGCAGTAACAGTTTGAATTTTTAGGTTTCACTCTGTTTTCTCCTATATTGGCAGATGCAGTTAGAACTCTAAATCAAACACGGTTTGTGCTAGCTTCTTGAAACTTGACACAATACAGTAGTTTTTCGTTCTATCTTAAGGTTTGTTTCCTCTTGATGTAGCCTAAAGCAGAAACTGACGAATAACACTTATATTGAACGGGGTTACCAAACTTTCAAAAAACTAGTGTCTCTTGAACTCAACATATATTTTTTCATCCAATATTCATGATATTTTCACGTAATGATCAGTACACCAATCCCACTTGGATGCCCAAGTATCATTTTCCTAGATTGAAGCATTCGTTTGTAGTAACAGTTTGAATTTTTAGGTTTCACTCCATTTTCTTTTATATTGACAGATGCAGTTAGACCTCTGAATCAACCACGGTTTGTGCTAGCTTCTTGAAACTTGACACAATAAAGTTGTTCTACATTCTATCCCTTAGGTTTGTTTCCTCTTGATGTAGTCTTAAGCAGAGACTGGCGAATAACCCTTTCAATAAAAGGCGTTGTTAAGCTTCCAAAAAACTACCGTCTCCTGAAATCTCAACATATATTTTTTCATCCAATCTTCATGATTCTTTCAAGTAATGATCAGTACACCAATCCAATTGAATGCCCAAGTTTGTTCTTCTAGGTTGAAGCATTCGTTTGCAGGAACAGTTTAAATTTTAAGGTTTCACTCTGTTTTCTCCTATATTGACAGATGCAGTTACAACCCTAAATCAAACACGGTTTGTGCCAGCTTCTTGAAACTTGACACAATAAAGTAGATCTACGTTCAATCCCTAAGGTTTTTTTCCTCTTGATGTAGTCTTAAGCAGTGACTGGCGAGTAACACATTCAATGAATGGCGTTGTTAGGCTGCCATAAAACTACAGTCTCCTGAAAACTAACATATTTTTTCTTCTGACCTTCATGATACTTTCAAGTAATGAGCAGTACACCAATCAAACGTGGATGCCCAAGTTTCGTTCTCCTAGGTTGAAGCATTCGTTTGCAGTAACACTTGAATTTTTAGGTTTCACACTGTTTTCTCCTATATTGACAGATGCAGTTCAAACTCTAAATCAAACAAGGTTTGTGCTAGCTTCTTGATACTTGAAACAATAAAGTAGTTCTACGTTCTATCTCTAAGATTTGTTTCCTCTTGATGTAGCCTAAAGCAGGGACTGGGGAATAACACTTATATTGAAAGGAGTTGCCAAACTTTCAAAAAACTAGAATCTCCTGAAATCTCAACAGATATTTTTTCATCCAATCTTCATGATACATTCACGTAATGATTAGTACACCAATCCCACTTGGATGCCCAAGTTTCGTTCTCCTAGATTGAATCATTCGTTTGCAAAAACAGTTTGAATTTTTAGGATTCACTCTGTTTTCTCCTATATTGACAGATGCAGTTACAAGTCTATATCAAACACGGTTTGTGCTAGCTTCATGAAACTTGACACAATAAAGTAGAACTATGTTCTATCCCTAAGGTTTGTTTCCTCTTGATGTTGCCTTAAGCATAGAGTGGCGAATAACACTTTCAATGACAGGCGTTGTTAAGGTTTTAAAAAACTACCGTCTCCTGAAATCTCAACATATATTTTTTCATCCGAAATTCATGATAATTTCAAGTAATGAGCAGTACACCAATCAAACTTGGATGCCCAAATTTTTTTCTCCTAGGTTGAAGCATTCGTTTGCATTAACAGTTTTAATTTTTAGGTTTCACTCTGTTTTCTAGTATATTGACAGATGCAGTTCGAACTCTAAATCAAACACGGTTTGTGCGAGCTTCTTGAAACTTGACACATTAAAGTAGTTCTACGTTCTAACTCTTAGGATTGTTTCCTCTTGATGTAGCCTTATGCAGAGACTGGAGAATAACACTTATATTGAAAGGGGTAGCCAAACTTTCAAAAGCTAGAGTCTCCTGAAATCTCAACATATATTTTTCATCCAATCTTCATGATACATTCACGTAATGATCAGTACACCAATCCCACTTGGATGCCAAAGTTTTGTTCTCCTAGATTGAAGCATTCGTTTGCAGGAACAGTTTGAATTTTTAGGTTTCACTCCATTTTCTCCTATATTGACAGATGCAGTTAGAACTCTAAATCTAACACGGTTTGTGCTAGCTTCTTGAAACTTGACACAATAATGTAGTTCTACGTTCTATCCCTAAGGTTTGTTTCCTCTTGATGTAGCCTTAAGCAGAGACTGGCGAATAACACTTTCAAGGAAAGGCGTTGTTAAGCTTCCAAAAAACTACCGTCTCCTGAAATCTCAACATATATTTTTTCATCCGACCTTCATGATAATTTCAAGTAATGAGCAGCACACCAATCAAACGTGGATGCCCAAGTTTCGTTCTCCTAGGTTGAAGCATTCGTTTGCATTAACAGTTTGAATTTTTAGGTTTCACACAGTTTTCTCCTATATTGACAAATGTAGTTCAAACTCTAAATCAAACACGGTTTGTGCTAGCTTTTTGAAACTTGACACAATAAAGTAGTTCTACGTTCTATCCCCTAAGGTTTGTATCCTCTTGATGTAGCATTAAGGATAGACTAGCGAATAACACATTCAATGAAAGGCATTGTTAGGCTGCAAAAAACTACAGTCTCCTGAAACCTAACATATATTTTTTCCTTCCGACCTTCATGATACTTTCAAGTAATGAGCAGTACGCCAATCAAACGTGGATGCCCAAATTTCGTTCTCCTAGTTTGAAGCATTCGTTTGCCATAACAGTTTGAATTTTTAGGTTTCACTCTGTTTCTCCTATATTGACAGATGCAGTTCGAACTCTAAATCAACACGATTTGTACTAGCTTCTTGAAACTTGACACAATACAGTAGTTCTATGTTCTATCTCTAAGGTTTGTTTCTTCTTTATGTAGTCTAATGCAGGGACTGGCAAATAACACTTATATTGAAAGGGGTTGCCAAATTTCCAAAAACTAGAGTCTCCTGAAATCTCAACATATATTTTTTCATCCAATCTTCATGATACTTTCAACTAATGATCAGTACACCAATCCCACTTGGATGCTCAAGTTTCGTTCTCCTACGTTGAAGCATTCGTTTGCAGTAACAGTTTGAATTTTTAGTTTTCACACTGTTTTCTCCTATAATGACAGATGCAGTTCGAACTCTAAATCAAACAAGGTTTGTGCTAGCTTCTTGAACCTTGAAACAATAAAGTAGTTGTACGTTCTATCTCTAAGGTTTGTTTCCTCTTGATGTAGCCAAAAGCAGGGACTGGCGAATAACACTTATATTGAAAGGGTTGCGAAACTTTCAAAAAACTAGAGTCTCCTGAAATCTCAACATATATTTTTCCATCCAATCTTCATGATACTTTCAAGTAATGATCAGTACACCAATCCCACTTGGATGCTCAAGTTTCATTCTCCTACATTGAAGCATTGATTTGCAGGAACAGTTTGAATTTTTAGGTTTCTCTCTTTTTTCTCCTACATTGACAAATGTAGTTCAAACTCTAAATCAAACACGGTTTGTTCTAGCTTCTTGAAACTTGATACAATAAAGTAGTTCTACGTTCTATCCCTAAGGTTTGTTTCCTCTTGATGTACCCTTAAGAAGAGACTGTCGTATAACATTTTGAATGAAAGGCGTTGTTAAGCTTCCAAAAACCTACCGTCTCCTGAAATCTCAACATATATTTTTTCTTCCGACCTTCATGATAATTTCAAGTAATGAGCAGTACACCAATCAAACTTGGATGCCCAAGTTTTGTTCTCCTAGGTGAAGCATTCATTTGCAGTAACAGTTTGAATTTTTAGTTTTCACTCTTTTTTCTCCTATATTGACAGATGCAGTTCGAACTCTAAATCAAACACAGTTGTGCTAGCTTCTTGAAACTTGACACAATACAGTAGTTCTACGTTCTGTCTCTAAGATTTGTTTCCTCTTGATGTAGCCTAAAGCAGGGACTGGCGAATAACACTTATATTGAAAGGGGTTGCCAAACGTCCAAAAAACAAGAGTTTCCGGAAATCTCAACATATATTTTTTCATCCAGTCTTCATGATACTTTCAAGTAATGATCAGTACACCAATCCCACTTAGATGCTCATGTTTCGTTCTCCTACTTTGAATCATTCGTTTGCATTAACAGTTTGAATTTTAGATTTCAATCAGTTTTCTCCTATATTGACAAATGTAGTTCAAACTCTAAATCAAACACGGGTTTGTGTTAACGTCTTGAAACTTGACACAATACAGTAGTTCTACGTTCTATCTCTAAGGTTTGTTTCCTCTTAATGTAGCCTAAAGCAGGGACTGGCGAGTAACACTTACATTGAAAGGGGTTGCCAAGCTTTCAAAAAACTAGAGTCTCCTGAAATCTCAACATATATTTTTTCATCCAATCTTCATGATACATTCACTTAATGATCAGTACACCAATCCCACTTGGATGCCAAAGTTTAGTTCTCCTGATTGAAGCATTCATTTGCAGGAACAGATTGAATTTTTAGGTTTCACTCTGTTTTCTTCTATATTGACAAATGTAGTTCGAACTCTACATCAAACACGGTTTGTACTAGCTTCTTGAAACTTGAAACAGTAAAGTAGTTCTACATTCTATTTTTATTTTTTGTTTCCTCTGGATGTAGACCTAAGCAGCGACTGACGAAAGACACATTCAATGAAAGGCGTTGTTAGGCTTCCCAAATACTACAGTGTCCTGAAATTTCAACATATATTTTTTCTTTCGACCTTCATGATAATTTCAAGTAATGAGCAGTACACTAATCAAACATGGATGCCCAAGTTTCGTTCTCCTAGGTTGAAGCATTCGTTTGCAGTAACAATTTGAATTTTCACTTTTCACTCTGTTTTCTTTTATATTGACAGATGCAGTTCGAACTCTAAATCAAACACGGTTTGTCCGAGCCTCTTGAAACTTGACACAATAAAGTAGTTCTACATTCTCTCCCTAAGGTTTGTTTCCTCTTGATGTTGCCTTAAGTAGAGATTGGCGAATAACACTTTCAATGAAAGGCGTTGTTAAGCTTCCAAAAAACTACCGTGTCCTGAAATCTCAACATATATTTTTTCATCCAATCGTCATGATACATTCACGTAATGGTCAGTACACCAATTCCACTTGGATGCCAAAGTTTTGTTCTCCTAGATTGAAGCATTCGTTTGCTGAACAGTTTGAATTTTTAGGTTTCACTGTGTTTTCTCCTATATTGACAGATGCAGTTACAACTCTAAATCAATCACGGTTTGTGTGAGCTTCTTGAAACTTGACACAATAAAGTAGTTCTACGTTCTATCCCTTAGGTTTGGTTTCCTGTTGATGTAGCCTTAAGCAGAGACTGGAGAATAACACATTCAATAAAAGGCGTTGTTAAGCTTCCAAAAAACTACAGTCTCCTGAAATCTCAACATATATTTTTTCATCCAGTCTTCATGATTCTTTCAAGTAATGATCAGTACACCATTCCCACTTGGATGCCCAAGTTTTGTTCTTCTAGGTTGAAGCATTCGTTTGTAGTAACAGTTTGAATTTTTTGGTTTCACTCTGTTTTCTCCTATATTGACAGATGCAGTTTGAACTCTAAATCAAACACGGTTTGTGCGAGCTTCTTGAAACTTGACACAATAAAGTAGTTCTATGTTCTAACCCTTAGGTTTGTTTCCTCTTGATGTAGCCTTAAGCAGAGCCTGGAGAATAACACTTATATTGAAAGGGGTTGCCAAACTTTCAAAAAACTAGGGTCTCCTGAAAACTCAACATATATTTTTTCATCCAATCTTCATGATACATTCACGTAATGATCAGTACACCAATCCCACTTGGATGCCAAAGGTTCGTTCTCCTAGATTGAAGCATTCGTTTGCAGGAACAGTTTGAATTTTTAGGTTTCACTCTGTTTTCTCCTATATTGACAAATGTTGGTCAAACTCTAAAGCAAACACGGTTTGTGCTAGCTTCTTGAAACTTGAAAAAATACAGTAGTTTTTTGTTCTATCTCTAAGGTTTGTTTCCTCTTGATGTAGCCTAAAGCAGAAACTGACGAATAACACTTATATTGAAAGGGGTTGCCAAATTTCCAAAAAACTAGATTTTCCTGAACTCAACATATATTTTTTAATCCAATCTTCATGATACTTTCAGGTAATGATTAGTACACCAATCCCACTTGGATGCCCAAGTTTCGTTCTCCTAGGTTGAAGCATTCATTTGCAGTAACAGTTTGAATGTTTATGTTTCACTCTAATTTCTCCTATATTGACAGATGCAATTAGAACTCTAAATCAAACACGGTTTGTGCTAGCTTCTTGAAACTTGACACAATAAAGTAGTTCTACGTTCTGTCCCTAAGGTTTGTTTCCTCTTGATGTAGCATTAAGTAGAGACTGGCGAATAACACTTTCAATGAATGGCGTTGTTAAGCTTCCAAAAAACTATAGTCTCCTGAAATCTCAAAATATATTTTTTCATCCGACCTTCATGATAATTTCAAGTAATGAGCAGCACACCAATCAAACTTGGATGCCCAAGTTTCGTTCTCCTAGTTTGAAGCATTCGTTTGCAGTAACAGTTTGAATTTTTAGGTTTCACTCTGTTTTCTCCTATATTGGCAGATGCAGTTAGAACTCTAAATCAAACACGGTTTGTGCTAGCTTCTTGAAACTTGACACAATACAGTAGTTTTTCGTTCTATCTTAAGGTTTGTTTCCTCTTGATGTAGCCTAAAGCAGAAACTGACGAATAACACTTATATTGAACGGGGTTACCAAACTTTCAAAAAACTAGTGTCTCTTGAACTCAACATATATTTTTTCATCCAATATTCATGATATTTTCACGTAATGATCAGTACACCAATCCCACTTGGATGCCCAAGTATCATTTTCCTAGATTGAAGCATTCGTTTGTAGTAACAGTTTGAATTTTTAGGTTTCACTCCATTTTCTTTTATATTGACAGATGCAGTTAGACCTCTGAATCAACCACGGTTTGTGCTAGCTTCTTGAAACTTGACACAATAAAGTTGTTCTACATTCTATCCCTTAGGTTTGTTTCCTCTTGATGTAGTCTTAAGCAGAGACTGGCGAATAACCCTTTCAATAAAAGGCGTTGTTAAGCTTCCAAAAAACTACCGTCTCCTGAAATCTCAACATATATTTTTTCATCCAATCTTCATGATTCTTTCAAGTAATGATCAGTACACCAATCCAATTGAATGCCCAAGTTTGTTCTTCTAGGTTGAAGCATTCGTTTGCAGGAACAGTTTAAATTTTAAGGTTTCACTCTGTTTTCTCCTATATTGACAGATGCAGTTACAACCCTAAATCAAACACGGTTTGTGCCAGCTTCTTGAAACTTGACACAATAAAGTAGATCTACGTTCAATCCCTAAGGTTTTTTTCCTCTTGATGTAGTCTTAAGCAGTGACTGGCGAGTAACACATTCAATGAATGGCGTTGTTAGGCTGCCATAAAACTACAGTCTCCTGAAAACTAACATATTTTTTCTTCTGACCTTCATGATACTTTCAAGTAATGAGCAGTACACCAATCAAACGTGGATGCCCAAGTTTCGTTCTCCTAGGTTGAAGCATTCGTTTGCAGTAACACTTGAATTTTTAGGTTTCACACTGTTTTCTCCTATATTGACAGATGCAGTTCAAACTCTAAATCAAACAAGGTTTGTGCTAGCTTCTTGATACTTGAAACAATAAAGTAGTTCTACGTTCTATCTCTAAGATTTGTTTCCTCTTGATGTAGCCTAAAGCAGGGACTGGGGAATAACACTTATATTGAAAGGAGTTGCCAAACTTTCAAAAAACAAGAGTCTCCTGAAATCTCAACATATATTTTTCCATCCAATCTTCATGATACCTTCACGTAATGATCAGTACACCAATCCCAAGAGGATGCCCAAGAATAGTTCTCCTAGATTGAAGCATTCGTTTGCAGGAACAGTTTGAATTTTTAGGTTTCTCTCCGTTTTCTCCTATATTGACAGATGCAATTAGAACTCTGTATCAAACACGGTTTGTGCTAGCTTCGTGAAACTTGATACAATAAAGTAGTTCTAGGTTCTATCCCTAAGGTTTGTTTCCTCTTGATGTAGCCTTAAGCAGAGACTGGCGAATAAAACTTTCAATGAAAGGCGTTGTTAAGCTTCCAAAAAACTACCATCTCCTGAAATCTCAACATATATTTTTTCATCCGAAATTCATGATAATTTCAAGTAATGAGCAGTACACCAATCAAACTTGGATGCCCAAATTTCGTTCTCCTAGGTTGAAGCATTCGTTTGCAGTAACAGTTTCAATTTTTAGGTTTCACTCTGTTTTCTCGTATATTGACAGATGCAGTTCGAACTCTAAATCACACACGGTTTGTGCGAGCTTCTTGAAACTTGACACAATAAAGTAGTTTTACGTTCTATCCCTTAGGTTTGTTTCCTCTTCATGTAGCCTTAAGCAGAGACTGGAGAATAACACTTATATCCAAAGGGGTTGCCAAACTTTCAAAAAACTAGAATCTCCTGAAATCTCAACAGATATTTTTTCATCCAATCTTCATGATACATTCACGTAATGATTAGTACACCAATCCCACTTGGATGCCCAAGTTTCGTTCTCCTAGATTGAATCATTCGTTTGCAAAAACAGTTTGAATTTTTAGGATTCACTCTGTTTTCTCCTATATTGACAGATGCAGTTACAAGTCTATATCAAACACGGTTTGTGCTAGCTTCATGAAACTTGACACAATAAAGTAGAACTATGTTCTATCCCTAAGGTTTGTTTCCTCTTGATGTTGCCTTAAGCATAGAGTGGCGAATAACACTTTCAATGACAGGCGTTGTTAAGGTTTTAAAAAACTACCGTCTCCTGAAATCTCAACATATATTTTTTCATCCGAAATTCATGATAATTTCAAGTAATGAGCAGTACACCAATCAAACTTGGATGCCCAAATTTTTTTCTCCTAGGTTGAAGCATTCGTTTGCATTAACAGTTTTAATTTTTAGGTTTCACTCTGTTTTCTAGTATATTGACAGATGCAGTTCGAACTCTAAATCAAACACGGTTTGTGCGAGCTTCTTGAAACTTGACACATTAAAGTAGTTCTACGTTCTAACTCTTAGGATTGTTTCCTCTTGATGTAGCCTTATGCAGAGACTGGAGAATAACACTTATATTGAAAGGGGTAGCCAAACTTTCAAAAGCTAGAGTCTCCTGAAATCTCAACATATATTTTTCATCCAATCTTCATGATACATTCACGTAATGATCAGTACACCAATCCCACTTGGATGCCAAAGTTTTGTTCTCCTAGATTGAAGCATTCGTTTGCAGGAACAGTTTGAATTTTTAGGTTTCACTCCATTTTCTCCTATATTGACAGATGCAGTTAGAACTCTAAATCTAACACGGTTTGTGCTAGCTTCTTGAAACTTGACACAATAATGTAGTTCTACGTTCTATCCCTAAGGTTTGTTTCCTCTTGATGTAGCCTTAAGCAGAGACTGGCGAATAACACTTTCAAGGAAAGGCGTTGTTAAGCTTCCAAAAAACTACCGTCTCCTGAAATCTCAACATATATTTTTTCATCCGACCTTCATGATAATTTCAAGTAATGAGCAGCACACCAATCAAACGTGGATGCCCAAGTTTCGTTCTCCTAGGTTGAAGCATTCGTTTGCATTAACAGTTTGAATTTTTAGGTTTCACACAGTTTTCTCCTATATTGACAAATGTAGTTCAAACTCTAAATCAAACACGGTTTGTGCTAGCTTTTTGAAACTTGACACAATAAAGTAGTTCTACGTTCTATCCCTAAGGTTTGTATCCTCTTGATGTAGCATTAAGGATAGACTAGCGAATAACACATTCAATGAAAGGCATTGTTAGGCTGCAAAAAACTACAGTCTCCTGAAACCTAACATATATTTTTTCTTCCGACCTTCATGATACTTTCAAGTAATGAGCAGTACGCCAATCAAACGTGGATGCCCAAATTTCGTTCTCCTAGTTTGAAGCATTCGTTTGCCATAACAGTTTGAATTTTTAGGTTTCACTCTGTTTTCTCCTATATTGACAGATGCAGTTCGAACTCTAAATCAAACACGATTTGTACTAGCTTCTTGAAACTTGACACAATACAGTAGTTCTATGTTCTATCTCTAAGGTTTGTTTCTTCTTTATGTAGTCTAATGCAGGGACTGGCAAATAACACTTATATTGAAAGGGGTTGCCAAATTTCCAAAAACTAGAGTCTCCTGAAATCTCAACATATATTTTTTCATCCAATCTTCATGATACTTTCAACTAATGATCAGTACACCAATCCCACTTGGATGCTCAAGTTTCGTTCTCCTACGTTGAAGCATTCGTTTGCAGTAACAGTTTGAATTTTTAGTTTTCACACTGTTTTCTCCTATAATGACAGATGCAGTTCGAACTCTAAATCAAACAAGGTTTGTGCTAGCTTCTTGAACCTTGAAACAATAAAGTAGTTGTACGTTCTATCTCTAAGGTTTGTTTCCTCTTGATGTAGCCAAAAGCAGGGACTGGCGAATAACACTTATATTGAAAGGGGTTGCGAAACTTTCAAAAAACTAGAGTCTCCTGAAATCTCAACATATATTTTTCCATCCAATCTTCATGATACTTTCAAGTAATGATCAGTACACCAATCCCACTTGGATGCTCAAGTTTCATTCTCCTACATTGAAGCATTGATTTGCAGGAACAGTTTGAATTTTTAGGTTTCTCTCTTTTTTCTCCTACATTGACAAATGTAGTTCAAACTCTAAATCAAACACGGTTTGTTCTAGCTTCTTGAAACTTGATACAATAAAGTAGTTCTACGTTCTATCCCTAAGGTTTGTTTCCTCTTGATGTACCCTTAAGAAGAGACTGTCGTATAACATTTTGAATGAAAGGCGTTGTTAAGCTTCCAAAAACCTACCGTCTCCTGAAATCTCAACATATATTTTTTCTTCCGACCTTCATGATAATTTCAAGTAATGAGCAGTACACCAATCAAACTTGGATGCCCAAGTTTTGTTCTCCTAGGTGAAGCATTCATTTGCAGTAACAGTTTGAATTTTTAGTTTTCACTCTTTTTTCTCCTATATTGACAGATGCAGTTCGAACTCTAAATCAAACACAGTTGTGCTAGCTTCTTGAAACTTGACACAATACAGTAGTTCTACGTTCTGTCTCTAAGATTTGTTTCCTCTTGATGTAGCCTAAAGCAGGGACTGGCGAATAACACTTATATTGAAAGGGGTTGCCAAACGTCCAAAAAACAAGAGTTTCCGGAAATCTCAACATATATTTTTTCATCCAGTCTTCATGATACTTTCAAGTAATGATCAGTACACCAATCCCACTTAGATGCTCATGTTTCGTTCTCCTACTTTGAATCATTCGTTTGCATTAACAGTTTGAATTTTTAGATTTCAATCTGTTTTCTCCTATATTGACAAATGTAGTTCAAACTCTAAATCAAACACGGTTTGTGTTAACGTCTTGAAACTTGACACAATACAGTAGTTCTACGTTCTATCTCTAAGGTTTGTTTCCTCTTAATGTAGCCTAAAGCAGGGACTGGCGAGTAACACTTACATTGAAAGGGGTTGCCAAGCTTTCAAAAAACTAGAGTCTCCTGAAATCTCAACATATATTTTTTCATCCAATCTTCATGATACATTCACTTAATGATCAGTACACCAATCCCACTTGGATGCCAAAGTTTAGTTCTCCTGATTGAAGCATTCATTTGCAGGAACAGATTGAATTTTTAGGTTTCACTCTGTTTTCTTCTATATTGACAAATGTAGTTCGAACTCTACATCAAACACGGTTTGTACTAGCTTCTTGAAACTTGAAACAGTAAAGTAGTTCTACATTCTATTTTTATTTTTTGTTTCCTCTGGATGTAGACCTAAGCAGCGACTGACGAAAGACACATTCAATGAAAGGCGTTGTTAGGCTTCCCAAATACTACAGTGTCCTGAAATTTCAACATATATTTTTTCTTTCGACCTTCATGATAATTTCAAGTAATGAGCAGTACACTAATCAAACATGGATGCCCAAGTTTCGTTCTCCTAGGTTGAAGCATTCGTTTGCAGTAACAATTTGAATTTTTACTTTTCACTCTGTTTTCTTTTATATTGACAGATGCAGTTCGAACTCTAAATCAAACACGGTTTGTCCGAGCCTCTTGAAACTTGACACAATAAAGTAGTTCTACATTCTCTCCCTAAGGTTTGTTTCCTCTTGATGTTGCCTTAAGTAGAGATTGGCGAATAACACTTTCAATGAAAGGCGTTGTTAAGCTTCCAAAAAACTACCGTGTCCTGAAATCTCAACATATATTTTTTCATCCAATCGTCATGATTCTTTCAAGTAATGATCAGTACACCAATACCACTTGTATGCCCAAGTTTTGTTCTTCTAGGTTGAAGCATTCGTTTGCAGGAACAGTTTGAATTTTTAGGTTAAAGTCTGTTTTCTCCTCTATGGACAGATGCAGTTCAAACTGTAAATGAAACACGGTTTGTGCTAGCTTCTTGAAACTTGACACAATTAAGTAGTTCTACGTTCTATCCCTAAGGTTTGTTTCCTCTTGATGTAGCCTTAAGCAGAGACTGGCGAATAACACATTCAATGAAAGGCGTTGTTAGGCTGCCAAAAAACTACAGTCTCCTGAAATCTCAACATATATTTTTTCTTCGGACATTAATGACACTTTCAAGTCATGAGCAGTACACCAATCAAACTTGGATGCCCAAGTTTCGTTCTCCTAGGTTGACGCATTCGTTTGCAGTAACAGTTTGAATTTTTAGGTTTCACTCTGTTTTCTCCTATATAGACAGATGCAGTTAGAACTCTAAATCAAACACGGTTTGTGTGAGCTTCTTGAAAGTTGACAGAATACAGTAGTTCTACATTCTATCTCTAAGGTTTGTTTCCTCTTGATGTAGCCAAATGCAGGGACTGGCGAATAACACTTATATTGAAAGGGGTTGCGAAACTTCCAAAAACTAAAGTCTCCTGAAATCTCAACATATATTTTTTTCATCCAGTCTTCATGATACTTTCAAGTAATGATCAGTACACCAATCCCACTTGGATGGTCAAGTTTCGTTCTCCTACATTGAAGCATTCGTTTGCAGTAACAGTTTGAATTTTTAGGTTTCACTCTGTTTTCTCCTATATTGACACATGTAGTTCAAACTCTAAATCAAACACAGTTTGTGCCAGCTTCTTGAAACTTGACACAATAAAGTAGCTCTATGTTCTGTCTCGAAGGTTTGTTTCCTCTTGATGTAGCCTAAAGCAGGGACTGGGGAATAACACTTATATTGAAAGCAGTTACCAAACTTTCAAAAAACTAGAGTCTTCTGAAATCTCAACATATATTTTTTCATCCAATCTTCATGATACATTCACGTAATGATCAGTACACCAATCCCACTTGGATGCCCAAGTTTAGTTCTCCTAGAATGAAGCATTCGTTTGCAGGAATAGTTTGAATTTTTAGGTTCCACTCTGTTTTCTCCTATATTGACAGATGCAGTTAGAACTCTAAATCAAACACGGTTTGTACTAGCATCTTTAAACTTGACACAATAAAGTAGTTCTACATTCTATCCCTAAGGATTATTTCCTCTTGATGTAGCCATAAGTAGAGACTGGTCAATAACACTTTCAATGAAAGGCGTTGTTAATCTTCCAAAAAACTATACTCTCCTGAAATCTCAACAATATTTTTTCATCCGACCTTCATGATAATTTCAAGTAATGAGCAGTACACCAATCAAACATGGATGCCCAAGTTTCGTTCTCCTAGTTTGAAGCATTCGTTTGCAGTAACAATTTGAATTTTTAGGTTTCACTCTGTTTTCTCCTATATTGACAGATGCAGTTCGAACTCTAAATCAAACACTGTTTTTGTGAGCTTCTTGAAACATGACACAATAAAGTATTTCTACGTTATATCCCTACGGTTTGTTTTCTCTTGATGTTGCCTTAAAAAGAGACTGGCCAATAACACTTTTAATGAAAGGCGTTGTCAAGCTTCCAAAAAACTACTGTCTCCTGAAATCTCAACATATATTTTTTTCATCCAATCTTCATGATTCTTTCAAGTAATGATCAGTACACCAATCCGACTTGGATGCCCAAGTTTTGTTCTACTAGGTTGAAGCATTCGTTTGCAGGAACAGTTTGAATTTTTAGGTTAAACTCTGTTTTCTCCTATATTGACAGATGCAGTTAGAACTCTAAATCAAACACGGTGTGTGCTAGCTTCTTGAAACTTGATACATTAATGTAGTTCTATCTTCTATCCGTAAGGTTTGTTTCCTCTTGATGTAGCCTTAAGCAGAGACTGGCGAAGAACACATTCAATGAAAGGCGTTGTTAGGCTGCCAAAAAACTACAGTCTCCTGAAATTTCAACATATGTTTTTTCTTCGGACCTTCATGACACTCTCAAGTCATGAGCAGTACACCAATCAAACTTGGATTCCCAAGTTTCGTTCTCCTAGGTTGAAGCATTCGTTTGCAGTAACAGTTTGAATTTTTAGGTTTCCCTCTGTTTTCTCCTATATTGACAGATGCAGTTCGAACTCTAAATCAAACAAAGTTTGTGCTAGCTTCTTGAAACTTGACAGAATACAGTAGTTCTAAGTTCTATCTCTAAGGTTTGTTTCCTCTTGATGTAGCCTAAAACATGGACTTGCGAATAACCCTTACATTGAAGGGTGTTGCCAAACTTTCAAAAAACTAGAGCCTCCTGAAATCTCAACATATAATTTTTCATCCAATCTTCATGATACATTCAAGTAATGATCAGTACACCAATCCCACTTGGATGCCCAAGTTTAGTTCTCCTAGATTGAAGCATTCGTTTTCAGGAACAGTTTGGATTTTGAGGTTTCACTCTGTTTTCTCCTATATTGACAGATGCAGTTAAAACACTAAATAAAACACGGTTTGTGCTAGCTTCTTGAAACTTGACAAATAAAGTAGTTCTACGTTCTATCCCTAACGTTTGTTTCCTCTTGATGTAGCCTTAAGCAGAAACTGGCGAATAACACTTCCAATGAAAGGCGTTGGTAAGTTTCCATAAAACTACCTTCTCCTGAAATCTCAACATATATTTTTTCATCCGAACTTCATGATAATTTCAAGTAATGACCAGTACACCAATCAAACTTGTATGCCCAAGGTTCGTTCTCCTAGGTTGAAGCATTCGTTTACAGTAACAGTTTGAATTTTTAGCTTTCACTTTGTTTTCTCCTATATTGACAGATGCATTTCGAACTCTAAATCAAACACGGTTTGTGCTAGCTTCTTGAAACTTGACACAATAAAGTAGTTCTACGTTCTATCTCTAGGTTTGTTTCCTCTTGATGTAGCCTAAAGCAGGGAATGGCGAATAACACTTATATTGAAGGGGGTTGCGAAACTTCCAAAAAACTAGAGTCTCCTGAAATCTCAACATATATTTGTTCATCCAATCTTCATGATACTTTCAAATAATGATCAGTACACCAATACCACGTGGATGCTCAAGTTTCGTTCTCCTACGTTGAAGCATCCGTTTGCAGTAACAGTTTGAATTTTTAGGCTTCACTCTGTTTTCTCCTATATTGACAAATGTAGTTCAAACTCTAAATCAAACACGGTTTGTGCTAGCTTCTTGAAACTTGACACAATACAGTAGTTCTACGTTCTATCCCTAAGGTTTGTTTCCTCTTGATGTAGCCTTAAGCAGAGACTGGCGAAGAACACTTTCAATGAAAGGCGTTGTTAAGCTCCAAAAATCTACCATCTCTTGAAATCTCAACATATATTTTTTCATCCGACCTTCATGATAATTTCAAGTAATGAGCAGTACAACAATCAAACTTGGATGCCCAAGTTTTGTTCTCCTAGGTTGAAGCATTCGTTTGCAGTAACAGTTTGAATTTTTAGGTTTCACTCTGTTTTCTCCTATATTGACAGATGCAGTTCGAACTCTAAATCAAACAAAGTTTGTGCTAGCTTCTTGAAACTTGACAGAATACAGTAGTTCTATGTTCTATCTCTAAGGTTTGTTTCCTTTTGATGTAGCCAAATGCAGGGACTGGCAAATAACACTTATATTGAAATGGTTTGCCAACTTCCAAAAACTAGAGTCTCCTGAAAACTCAACATATATTTTTTCATCAAATCTTCATGATACTTTCAATTAATGATCAGTACACCAATCCCACGAGGATGCTCCAGTTTCCTTCTCCTATGTTGAAGCATTCCTTTGCAGAAACAGTTTGAATTTTTAGTTTTCACTCTGTTTTCTCCTATATTGACAGATGTAGTTCAAACTCTAAGTAAAACATGGTTTGTGCTAGCTTCTTGAAATTTGAAATAGTAAAGTAGTTCTACATTCTATTTTTATTTTTTTTCCTCTGGATGTAGACCTAAGCAGAGACTGTCGAAAGACACATTCAATGAGATGCGTTGTTAGGCTGCCAAAATACTACAGTGTCCTGAAATCTCAACATATATTTTTTCTTCCGACCTTCATGATAATTTCAAGTAATTAGCAGTACACCATCAAACTTGGATGCCCAACTTTCGTTCTCCTAGGTTGAAGCATGCGTTTGCAGTAACAGTTTAAATTTTTATTTTTCACTCTGTTTTCTCATATATTGATGGATGCAGTTCGAAGTCTAAATCAAACACGGTTTGTGCTAGCTTCTAGAAACTTGAAACAATAAAGTAGTTCTACGTTCTATCTCTAAGGTGTGTTTCCTACTTGATGTAGCCTAAAGCAGGGACTGGGGAATAACACTTATATTGAAAGTGGTTGCGAAACTTTCAAAAAACTAGAGTCTCCTGAAATCTCAACAAATATTTTTTCATCCAATCTTCATGATACATTCACGTAAAGATCAGTACACCAATCCCACTTGGATGCCCAAGTTTAGTTCTCCTAGATTGAAGCATTCGTTTGCAGGAACAGTTTGGATTTTTAGGTTTCACTCTGTTTTCTTCTATATTGACAAATGTAGTTCAAACTCTAAATCAAACACCGTTGTTCTAGCTTCTTGAAACTTGACACAATAAAGTAGTTCTTCATTCTATCTCTAAGGTTTGTTTCCTCTTGATGTAGCCTAAAGCAGGGACTGGCGAATAACACTTATATTGAAAGGGGTTACCAAACTTTCAAAAAACTAGAGTCTCTTGAAAATCAACATATATTTTTTCATCCAATCATCATGATACATTCACGTAATGATCAGTACACCAATCCCACTTGGATGCCAAAGTTTCGTTCTCCTACGTTGAAGCATTTGTTTGCAGCAACAGTTTGAATTTTTAGGTTTCAGTCTGTTTTCTCCTATATTGACAAATGTAGTTTGAACTCTAAATCAAACACGGTTTGTGCTAGCTTCTTGAAACTTGAAACACTAAAGTAGTTCTACATTCTATTTTTATATTTTATATCCTCTGGATGTAGACCTAAGCAGAGACTGACGAAAGACACATTCAATGAGAGGCGTTGTTAGGCTGCCAAAACACTACAGTCACTTGAAATCTCAACATATATTTTTTCTTCCGACCTTCATGATAATTTCAAGTAATGAGCAGTACACCAATCAAAGGTGGATGCCCAAGTTTCGTTTTCCTAGGTTGAAGCATTCGTCTGAAGTAACAGTTTGAATTTTTAGGTTTTACTCTGTTTTCTCCTATAATGACAGATGCAGTTCGAACTCTAAATCAAACACGGTTTGTGCTAGCTTTTTGAAACTTGACACAATAAAGTAGTTCTACGTTCTTTCCCTAAGGTTTGTTTCCTCTTGATGTTGCCTAACGCAGGGACTGGCGAATAACACTTATATTGAAATGGGTTGCCAAATTTCCAAAAAACTAGAGTCTCCTGAAATCTCAACATATATTTTTTCATCCAATCTTCATGATACCTTCAAGTAATGATCAGTACACCAATCCCACTTGGATGCTCAAGTTTCGTTTTCCTAAGTTGAAGGATTCGTTTGCAGTAACAGTTTGAATTTTTAGGTTTCACTGTTTTCTCCTATATTTACAAATGTAGTTCAAACTCTAAATCAAACACGGTTTGTGCTAGCTTCTTGAAACTTGACACAATAAAGTAGTTCTACGTACTATCTCTAAGGTTTGTTTCCTCTTGATGTAGCCTAAAGCAAGGACAGGCGAATAACACTTATATTGAAACGGGTTACCAAACATTCAAAAAACTACAGTCTCCTGAAAACTCAACATATATTTTTTTATCCAATCTTCCTGATACATT
This sequence comes from Callospermophilus lateralis, assembly GCF_048772815.1. Classification (NCBI taxonomy): domain Eukaryota; kingdom Metazoa; phylum Chordata; class Mammalia; order Rodentia; family Sciuridae; genus Callospermophilus; species Callospermophilus lateralis. Next base: position 37,747 of record NW_027516475.1, read on the forward strand.
CACGTAATGATCAGTACACCAATCCCACTTGGATGCCCATGTTTAGTTCTCGTAGATTGAAGCATTCGTTTGCAGGAACAGTTTGAATTTTTAGGTTTCAATCTGTTTTCTCTTATATTGACAAATGTAGTTCGAACTCTGAATTAAACACGGTTTGTGCTAGCTTCTTGAACCTTGAGACATTAAAGTAGTTTTACATTCTATTTTTTTTTTGTTTCCTCTGGATGTAGATCTAAGAAGAGACTGACGAAAGACACATTCAATGAAAGGCGTTGTTAGGCTGCCAAAATACTACAGTCTCTTTAAATCTCAACATATATTTTTTTTTCCGAACTTCATGATAATTTCAAGTAATGAGCAGAACACCAATCAAACGTGGATGCCCAAGTTTAGGTCTCCTAGGTTGAAGCATTCGTTTGCAGTAACAGTTTGAATTTTTAGGTTTCACTCTGTTTTCTTTTATATTGACAGATGCAGTTCGAACTCTAAATCAAACACGGTTTGTGCCAGCTTCTTGAAACTTGACACAAAAAAAGGAGTTCTACAATCTAGCCTTAAGGTTTGTTTCCTCTTGATGTATCCTTATGCAGAGACTGGCGAATAACACTTTCAATGAAAGGCGTTGGTAAGCTTCCAAAAAACTAAGGTCTCCTGAAATCTCAACATATATTTTTTCATCTGACCTTCATGATAATTTCAAGTAATGAGCAGTACACCAATCAAACTTCGATGCCCATTTTCGTTCTCCTAGGTTGAAGCATTCGTTTGCAGTAACAGTTTAAATTTTTAGGTTTCACTCTGTTTTCTCCTATATTGACAGATGCATTTTGAACTCTATATCAAACACGGTTTGTGATAGCTTCTTGAAACTTGACACAATAAAGTAGTTCCACGTTCTATCCCTAAGATTTGTTTCCTCTTGATGTAGCCTTAAGCGGAGACTGGCGAAGAACACTTTCAATGAAAGGCGTTGTTAAGCTTCCAAAAAACTACCGTCTCCTGAAATCTCAACATATATTTTTTCATCCGACCTTCATGATAATTTCGAGTAATGAGCAGTACACCAATCAAACTTGGATGCCCAAGTTTCGTTCTCCTAGGTTGAAGCATTCGTTTGCAGTAACAGTTTGAGTTTTTAGGTTTCACTCTGTTTTCTCCTATATTGACAGATGCAGTTTGAACTCTAAATCAAACAAGGTTTGTGCTAGCTTCTTGAAACATGAAACAATAAAGTAGTTCTACGTTATTTCTCTAAGGTTTGTTTCCTCTTGATGTAGAATAAAGCAGGGACCGGCGAATAACACTTATATTGAAACGGGTTACCAAACTTTCAAAAAACTAGAGTCTCCTGAAATCTCAACATATATTTTTTATCCGACCTTCATGATAATTTCGAGTAATGAGCAGTACACCAATCAAACTTGGATGCCCAAGTTTCGTTCTCCTAGATTGAAGCATTCGTTTGCAGTAACAGTTTGAAGTTTTAGGTTTCACTCTGTTTTCTCCTATATTGACAGATGCATTTTGAACTCTATATCAAACACGGTTTGTGCTAGCTTCTTGAAACTTGACACAATAAAGTAGTTCTATATTCTATCCCTAAGGTTTGTTTCCTCTTGATGTAGCCTAAAGCAGGGACTGGCGAATAACACTCATATTGAAAGGGGTTACCAAACTTTCAAAAAACTAGAGTCTCCTGAAATCTCAACATATATTTTTTCATCCAATCTTCATGATACCTTCAAGTAATGATCAGTACACCAATCCCACTTGGATGCTCAAGTTTCGTTTTCCTAAGTTGAAGCATACGTTTGCAGTAACAGTTTGAATTTTTAGGATTCACTCTGTTTTCTCCTATATTGACAAATGTAGTTCAACTCTAAATCAAACACGGTTTGTTCTAGCTTCTTGAAACTTGACACAATAAAGTAGTTCTACGTTCTATTTTTATTTTTTGTTTCCTCTGGATGTAGACCTAAGCAGAGACTGATGAAAGACACATTCAATGAAAGTCGTTGTTAGGCTGCCAAAATACAACAGTCTCCTGAAATCTCAACATATATTTTTTCTTCCGACCTTCATGATAATTTCAAGTAATTAGCAGTACACCATCAAACTTGGATGCCCAACTTTGTTCTCCTAGGTTGAAGCATGCGTTTGCAGTAACAGTTTGAATTTTTATTTTTCACTCTGTTTTCTCATATATTGATGGATGCAGTTCGAACTCTAAATCAAACACGGTTTGTGCTAGCTTCTAGAAACTTGAAACAATAAAGTAGTTCTACGTTCTATCTCTAAGGTTTGTTTCCTACTTGATGTAGCCTAAAGCAGGGACTGGCGAATAACACTTATATTGAAAGAGGTTGCGAAACTTTCAAAAAACTAGAATCTCCTCAAATCTCAACATATATTTTTTCATCCAATCTTCATGATACATTCACGTAAAGATCAGTACACCAATCCCACTTGGATGCCCAAGTTTACTTCTCCTAGATTGAAGCATTCGTTTGCAGAACAGTTTGAATTTTTAGGTTTCACTCTGTTTTCTCCTATATTGACAAATGTAGTTCAAACTCTAAATCAAACACCGTTGTTCTAGCTTCTTGAAACTTGACACAATAAAGTAGTTCTTCATTCTATCTCTAAGGTTTGTTTCCTCTTGATGTAGTTTAAAGCAGGGACTGGCGAATAACACTTATATTGAAAGTGGTTACCAAACTTTCAAAAAACTAGAGTCTCTTGAAAATCAACATATATTTTTTCATCCAATCTTCATGATACATTCACGTAATGATCAGTACACCAATCCCACTTGGATGCCAAAGTTTCGTTCTCCTAGGTTGAAGCATTCGTTTGCAGTAACAGTTTGAGTTTTTAGGTTTCACTCTGTTTTCTCCTATATTGACAGATGCAGTTTGAACTCTAAATCAAACAAGGTTTGTGCTAGCTTCTTGAAACATGAAACAATAAAGTAGTTCTACATTATTTCTCTAAGGTTTGTTTCCTCTTGATATAGAATAAAGCAGGGACAGACGAATAACACTTATATTGAAACGGGTTACCAAACTTTCAAAAAACTAGAGTCTCCTGTAATCTCAACATATATTTTTTCATCTGACCTTCATGATAATTTCGAGTAATGAGCAGTACACCAATCAAACTTGGATGCCCAAGTTTCGTTCTCCTACATTGAAGCATTCGTTTGCAGTAACAGTTTGAATTTTTAGGTTTCACTCTGTTTTCTCCTATATTGACAGATGCATTTTGAACTCTATATCAAACACGGTTTGTGATAGCTTCTTGAAACTTGACACAATAAAGTAGTTCTACGTTCTCTCCCTAAGATTTGTTTCCTCTTGATGTAGCCTTAAGCAGAGACTGGCGAATAACACTTTCAATGAAAGGCGTTGTTAAGCCTCCAGAAAACTACCGTCTCCTGAAATCTCAACATATATTTTTTCATCCGAACTTCATGATAATTTCGAGTAATGAGCAGTACACCAATCAAACTTGGATGCCCAAGTTTCGTTCTCCTAGGTTGAAGCATTCGTTTGCAGTAACAGTTTGAGTTTTTAGGTTTCACTCTGTTTTCTCCTATATTGACAGTTGCAGTTTGAACTCTAAATCAAACAAGGTTTGTGATAGCTTCTTGAAACATGAAACAATAAATTAGTTCTACGTTATTTCTCTAAGATTTGTTTCCTCTTGATGTAGAATAAAGCAGGGACAGGCGAATAACACTTATATTGAAACGGGTTACCAAACTTTCAAAAAACTAGAGTCTCCTGAAATCTCAACATATATTTTTTCATCCGACCTTCATGATAGTTTCGAGTAATGAGCAGTACACCAATCAAACTTGGATGCCCACGTTTCGTTCTCCTAGATTGAAGTATTCGTTTGCAGGAACAGTTTGAATTTTTAGGTTTCACTCTGTTTTCTCCTATATTGACAGATGCATTTAGAACGTTAAATCAAGCACGGTTTGTGCTAGCTTCTTGAAACTTGACACAATAAAGTAGTTCTATGTTCTATCCCTAAGGTTTGTTTCCTCTTGATGTAGCCTAAAGCAGGGACTGGCGAATAACACTCATATTGAAAGGGGTTACCAAACTTTCAAAAAACTAGAGTCTTTTGAAATCTCAACATATATTTTTTCATCCAATCTTCATGATACCTTCAAGTAATGATCAGTACACCAATCCCACTTGGATGCTCAAGTTTCGTTTTCCTAAGTTGAAGCATACGTTTGCAGTAACAGTTTGAATTTTTAGGATTCACTCTGTTTTCTCCTATATTGACAAATGTAGTTCAACTCTAAATCAAACACGGTTTGTTCTAGCTTCTTGAAACTTGACACAATAAAGTAGTTCTACGTTCTTTTTTTATTTTTTGTTTCCTCTGGATGTAGACCTAAGCAGAGACTGATGAAAGACACATTCAATGAAAGGCGTTGTTAGGCTGCCAAAATACAACAGTCTCTTGAAATCTCAACATATATTTTTTCTTCCGACCTTCATGATAATTTCAAGTAATTAGCAGTACACCATCAAACTTGGATGCCCAACTTTCGTTCTCCTAGGTTGAAGCATGCGTTTGCAGTAACAGTTTGAATTTTTATTTTTCACTCTGTTTTCTCATATATTGATGGATGCAGTTCGAACTCTAAATCAAACACGGTTTGTGCTAGCTTCTAGAAACTTGAAACAATAAAGTAGTTCTACGTTCTATCTCTAAGGTGTGTTTCCTACTTGATGTAGCCTAAATCAGGGACTGGCGAATAACACTTATATTGAAATTGGTTGCGAAACTTTCAAAAAACTAGAGTCTCCTGAAATCTCAATATATATTTTTTCATCCAATCTTCATTATACATTCACGTAAAGATCAGTACACCAATCCCACTTGGATGCCCAAGTTTACTTCTCCTAGATTGAAGCATTCGTTTGCAGGAACAGTTTGAATTTTTAGGTTTCACTCTGTTTTCTCCTATATTGACAAATGCAGTTCAAACTCTAAATCAAACACGGTTGTTCTAGCTTCTTGAAACTTGACACAATAAAGTAGTTCTTCATTCTATCTCTAAGGTTTGTTTCCTCTTGATGTAGCCTAAAGCAGGGACTGGCGAATAACACTTATATTGAAAGTGGTTACCAAACTTTCAAAAAACTAGAGTCTCTTGAAAATCAACATATATTTTTTCATCCAATCATCATGATACATTCACGTAATGATCAGTACACCAATTCCACTTGGATGCCAAAATTTCGTTCTTTTAGGTTGAAGCATTCGTTTGCAGTAACAGTTTGAATTTTTAGGTTTCAGTCTGTTTTCTCCTATATTGACAAATGTAGTTTGAACTCTAAATCAAACACGGTTTGTGCTAGCTTTTTGAAACTTGAAACGCTAAAGTAGTTCTACATTCTATTTTTATTTTTTATATCCTCTGGATGTAGACCTAAGCAGAGACTGACGAAAGACACATTCAATGAAAGGCGTTGTTAGGCTGCCAAAATACTACAGTTTCCTGAAATCTCAACATATATTTTTTCTTCCGACCTACATGATAATTTCAAGTAATGAGCAGTACACCAATCAAAGGTGGATGCCCAAGTTTCGTTCTCCTAGGTTGAAGCATTTGTTTGAAGTAACAGTTTGAATTTTTAGGTTTTACTCTGTTTTCTCCTATAATGACAGATGCAGTTCGAACTCTAAATCAAACACGGTTTGTGCTAGCTTTTTGAAACTTGACACAATAAAGTAGTTCTACGTTCTTTCCCTAAGGTTTGTTTCCTCTTGATGTTGCCTAACGCAGGGACTGGCGAATAACACTTATATTGAAATGGGTTGCCAAACTTCCAAAAAACTAGAGTCTCCTGAAATCTCAACAATATTTTTTCATCCAATCTTCATGATACCTTCAAGTAATGATCAGTACACCAATCCCACTTGGATGCTCAAGTTTCGTTTTCCTAAGTTGAAGCATTCGTTTGCAGTAACAGTTTGAATTTTTAGGTTTCACTGTTTTCTCCTATATTGACAAATGTAGTTCAAACTCTAAATCAAACACGGTGTGTGCTAGCTTCTTGAAACTTGACAAATAAAGTAGTTCTACGTACTATCTCAAAGGTTGTTTCCTCTTGATGTAGCCTAAAGCAAGGACAGGCGAATAACACTTATATTGAAACAGGTTACCAATCATTCAAAAAACTACAGCTCCTGAAAACTCAACATATATTTTTTCATCCAATCTTCCTGATACATTCACTAATGAAGTAACCAATCCACTTGGATGCAATGTTTAGTTCTCTAGATTGAAGCATTCGTTTGCAGGAACATTTTAATTTTTAGTTTCAATCTGTTTCTCCTATTTTGACAAACGTAGTCGAACTCTAAATCAAACACGGTTTGTGCTAGCTTCTTGAAACTTGAAACAGTAAAGTAGTTCTACATTCTATTTTTATTTTTTGTTTCCTCTGGATGTAGACCTAAGCAGAGACTGACGAAAGACACATTCAATGAAAGGCGTTGTTAGGCTGCCAAAATACTACAGTCTCTTGAAATCTCAACATATATTTTTCTTCTGACCTTCATGATGATTTCAAGTAATGAGCATTACACCAGTCAAACGTGGATGCCCAAGATTCTTTCTCCTAGGTTGAAGCATTCGTTTGCAGTAACAGTTTGAATTTTTAGGTTTCACTCTGTTTTCTCCTATAATGACAAATGCAGTTCGAAATTTAAATCAAACACGGTTTGTGCTAGCTTCTTGAAACTAGACACAATAAAGTAGTTCTACGTTCTATCCCTAAGGTTTGTTTCCTCTTGATGTTGCCTTAATCAGAGACTGGTGAATATCACTTTCAATGAAAGGCGTTGTAATCTTCCAAAAAACTACCATCTCCTCAAATCGCAACATATAATTTTTCAATCCGATCTTCATGATAATTTCAAGTAATCAGCAGTAAACCAATCAAACTTGGATGCCCAAGTTTCGTTCTCCTAGGTTGAAGCATTCGTTTGCAGTAACAGTTTGAATTTATAGGTTTCACTCTGTTTTCTCCTATATTGACAGATGCAGTTCGAACTCTAAATCATACACGGTTTGTGGCTAGCTTCTTGAAACTTGACACAATACAGTAGTTCTACGTCTATCTCGAAGGTTTGTTTCCTCTTGATGTAGCCTAAGGCAGGGACTGGCGAATAACACTTGTATTTAAAGGGGTTGCCAAACTTTCAAATAACTAGAGTCTCCTGAAATCTGAACATATATTTTTTCATCCAATTTTATGATACTTTCAAGTAATGATCAGTACACCAATCCCACTTGAATGCCCAAGTTTAGGTCTCCTAGATTTAAGGATTCGTTTGCAGGAACAGTTTTAAATTTTTAGGTTTTAGTCTGTTTTCCTCCTATATGACAGATGCCGTTAGAACTCTAAATCACACACGGTTTGTACTAGCTTCTTGAAACTTGACACGGTAAAGTAGTTCTACGTTCTATCCCTAAGGTTTATTTCCTCCTGATGTAGCCTTAAGCAGAGACTGGCGAATAACACTTCAATGAAAGGCGTTGTGAAGCTTCCAAAAAACTCCCGTCTCCTGAAATCTCAACATATATTTTTTCATCCGATCTTCATGATAATTTCAGTAATGAGCAGTACACCAATGAAACTTGGATGGCCAAGTTTCGTTCTCCTAGGTTGAAGCATTCGTTTGCAGTAACAGTTTGAATTTTAAGTTTCACTCTGTTTTCTCCTATATTGACAGATGCAGTTCGAACTCTAAATCAAACACGGTTTGTGCTAGCTTCTTGAAACGTGACACAATACAGTAGTTCTACGTTCTATCTCTTAGGGTTTGTTTCCTCTTGATGTAGCCTAATGCAGGGACTTGCGAATAACACTTTTATTGAAAGGGGTTGCCAAACTTCCAAAAACCAGAGTCTCCTGAAATCTCTACATATATTTTTTTCATCCAATCTTCATGATACTTTCAAGTAATGATCAGTATACCAATCCAACTTGGATGCTCAAGTTTTGTTCTCCTACGTAGAAGCATTCTTTGCAGTAACAGTTTGAATTTTTAGGTTTCACTCTGTTTTCTCCTATTATGACAAATGTAGTTCAAACTGTAAATCAAACACGTTTTGCTAGCTTCTTGAAACTTGAACACAATAAGTAGTTCTACGTTCTATCCCTAATGTTTGTTTCCTTTTGATGTAGTATTAAGCAGAGACTGGCGAATAACACTTTCAATGAAAGGGTTGTTAGGCTGCCAAAAAACTAGAGTCTCCTAAAATCTCAACATATATGTTTTCTTCTGACCTTCATGATACTTTCAAGTAATGAGCACTACACCAAATCAAACTTGGATGCCCAAGTTTCATTCTCCTATTTTGAAGCATTCGTTTGCAGTAAGAGTTTGAATTTTTAGGTTTCACTCTGTTTTCTCCTATTATGACAAATGTAGTTCAAACTGTAAATCAAACACGGTTTGTGCTAGCTTCTTGAAAGTTGACACAATAAAGTAGTTCTACGTTCTATCCCTAAGGTTTGTTTCCTCTTGATGTAGCCTTAAGCAGAAACCTGCGAATAACATTTTCAATGAAATGCGTTGTTAAGCTTCCAAAAAACTACAGTCTCCTGGAATCTCAACATATATTTTTTTATCCAATTTTCATGATACTTTCAAGTAATGATCAGTACACCAATCCCAGTTGGATGCTCAAGTTTCCTTCTCCTACGTTGAAGCATTCGTTTGCAGTAACAGTTTTAATTTGTAGGTTTCACTCTGTTTTCTACTATATTGACAAATGTAGTTCAAACTCTAAATCAAACACGGTTTTGCTAGCTTCTTGAAACTTGACACAATAAAGTAGTTCTACGTTCTATCCCTAATGTTTGTTTCCTCTTGATGTAGCCTTAAGCAGAGACTGCGAATATCACTTTCAATGAAAGGCGTTGTTAAGCTGCCAAAAAACTAGAGTCTCCTGAAATCTCAACATATATGTTTCTTCCGACCTTCATGATACTTTCAATTAATGTGCACTACACCAATCAAACTTGGATGCCCAAGTTTCATTCTCCTAGTTTGAAGCATTCGTTTGCAGTAACAGTTTGAATTTTTAGGTTTCACTTTGTTTTCTCCTATATTGAAGATGCAGTTCGAACTCTAAATCAAACACAATTTGTCCTAGCTTCTTGAAACTTGAAACAGTAAAGTATTTCTACATTCTGTTTTTATTTTTGTTTCCTCTCAATGTAGTCCTAAGCAGAGACTGGCGAATAACACTTTCAATGAAAGGCGTTGTTAAGCTTCCAAAAACTACCGTCTCCTGAAATCTCAACATATATTTTTTCATCCGACCTTCATGATACTTTCAAGTACTGAGCAGTAGATCAATCAAACTTAGATGCCCAAGTTTCGTTCTCCTAGTATTGAAGCATTCATTGCAGTAACAGTTTGAATTTTTCGGTTTCACTCTGTTTTCTCCTATATTGACAGATGCAGTTCGAAATCTAAATCAAACAAGTTTGTGCTAGCTTCTTGAAACTTGAAGCAATAAAGCAGTTCTACGTTCTAATCTCTAAGGTTTTTTCCTCTTGAAGTAGCTGAAAGCAGGGACTGGCGAATAACACTTATATTTAAAGTTGTTGCCAAACTTTCAAAAAAGTAGAGTCTCCTGAAATCTCAACATAATATATTTTTTCACCCAATCTTCATGATACATTCACGTAATGATCAGTATACCAATCCCACTTGGATGCCCAAGTTTCGTTCTCCTAGGTTGAAGCATTCGTTTGCAGTAACAGTTTGAATTTTTAGGTTTCATTCTGTTTTCCCTATATTGACAGATGCAGTTTGAACTCTAACTCAAACACGGTTTGTGCTAGCTTCTTGAAACTTGACACAATAAAGTAGTTCTAGGTTCTATCCCTAAGGTTTGTTTCCTCTTGATGATGCCTTAAGCAGAGACTGGTGAATAACACTTTCAATGAAAGGCGTTGTTCAGCTTCCAAAAAACTACCGTCTCCTGAAATCTCAACATATATTTTTTCTTCCAATCTTCATGATTCTATCAAGTATTGATCAGTACACCAATCCCACTTGGATGCCCAAGTTTTGTTCTTCTAGGTTGAAGCATTTGTTTGAGGAACAGTTTGAATTTTTAGGTTTCACTCTGTATTCTCCTAAATTGACAGATGAAATTAGACTCCAAATCAAATACGGTTTGTGGTAGCTTCTTGAAACCTGACACAATAAAATATTTCTATGTCCTGTCCCTAAGGTTTGTTTCCTCTTGATGTAGCCTTAAGCAGAGACTGGCGAATAACACATTCAATGAAAGGCGTTGTTAGGCTGCCAAAAAACTACAGTCTCCTGAAACCTCAACATATATTTTTTCTTCCGACCTTCATGACACTTTCAATCATGAGCAGTACACCCATCAAACTTGGATGCCCAAGTTTCATTCTCCTAGGTTGAAGCATTCGTTTTCAGTAACCGTTTGAATTTTTAGGTTTCACTCTGTTTTCTCATATATTGATACATGCAGTTTGAACTCTAAATCAAACACGGTTTGTGCTAGCTTCTTGAAACTTGACACAATACAGTAGTTCTACGTTCTATCTCTAAGGTTTGTTTCCTCTTGATGTAGCCTAATGCAGGGACTTGCGAATAACACTTATATTGAAAGGGGTTCCCCAACTTCCAAAAACCAGAGTCTCCTGAAATCTCAACATATATTTTTTCATCCAATCTTTATGATACTTTCAAGTAATGATCAGTTTACCAATCCCACTTGGTTGCTCAAGTTTCATTCTCCTACGTTGAAGCATTCTTTGCAGTAACTGTTTGAATTTTTAGGTTTCACTCTGTTTTCTCCTATATTGACTAATGTAGTTCAAACTGTAAATCAAACACGGTTTGTGCTAGCTTCTTGAAACTTAACACAATAAAGTAGTTCTACGTTCTTTCTCTAAGGTTTGTTTCCTCTTCATGTAGCCTAAAGCAGGGACTGGCGAATAACGCTTATATTGAAAGGGGTTGCCAAACTTCCAAAACACTAGAGTCTCTTGAAATCTCAAAATATATTTTTTCATTCAATCTTCATGATACTTTGAAGCAATGATCAGTACACCAATCCCACCTGGATGCTCAAGTTTCGTTCTCCTACGTTGAAGCATTCGTTTGCAATAACAGTGTGAATTTTTAGGTTTCATTCTGTTTTCTCCTATATTGAAGAATGTAGTTCAAAATCTAAATCAAACACGGTTTGTGCTAGCTTCTTGAAAGTTGACACAATAAAGTAGTTCTGCATTCTATTCCTAAGGTTTGTTTCCTCTTGATGTAGCCTTAAGCAGAAACCTGCAAATAACACTTTCAATGAAAGTCGTTGTTAAGCTTCCAAAAACTACAGTCTCCTGAAATCTCAACATATATTTTTTCATCCAATTTTCATGATACTACAAGTAATGATCAGAACACCAATCCCAGTTGGATGCTCAAGTTTCCTTCTCCTATGTTGAAGCATTTGTTTGCAGTAACAGTTTGAATTTGTAGGTTTCACTCTGTTTTCTACTATATTGACAAATGTAGTTCAAACTCTAAATCAAACACGTTTTTGCTAGCTTCTTGAAACTTGACACAATAAAGTAGTTCTACGTTCTTTCCCTAATGTTTGTTTCCTTTTGATGTAGTATTAAGCAGAGACTGGCGAATAACACTTTCAATGAAAGGTGTTGTTAGGCTGCCAAAAAACTAGAGTCTCCTAAAATCTCAACATATATGTTTTCTTCTGACCTTCATGATACTTTCAAGTAATGAGCACTACACCAATCAAACTTGGATGCCCAAGTTTCATTCTCCTATTTTGAAGCATTCGTTTGCAGTAAGAGTTTGAATTTTTAGGTTTCACTCTGTTTTCTCCTATATTGACAGATGCAGTTCGAACTCTAAATCAAACACAGTTTGTGCTAGCTTCTTGAAACTTGAAACAGTAAAGTATTTCTACATTCTATTTTTATTTTTTGTTTCCTCTGAATGTAGACTTAAGAAGAGACTGGCGAATAACACATTCAATAAAAGGCATGCTTAGGCTGCCAAAAAACTAGAGTCTCCTGAAATCTCAACATATATTTTTTCTTCCGACTTTCATGATATTTTAAAGTAATGAGCACTACACCAATCAAACTTGGATGATCAAGTTTCGTTTTCCTATGTGGAAGCATTCGTTTGCAGTAACGGTTTGAATTTTTAGGTTCACTCTGTTTTATCCTATATTGACAGATGCAGTTCGAACTCTAAGTCAAACACTGTTTGGGCTAGCTTCTTGAAACTTGTCACAATACAGTAATTCTATGTTTTTTCTCTAAGGTTTGCTTCCTCTTGATGTAGCCTTAAGCAGAGACTGGCGAATAACACTTTCAATGAAAGGTGATGTTAAGCTTCCTAAAAACTACTGTCTCCAAAATCCCAAAATATATTTTTTCATCCGACCTTCATGATAATTTCAAGTAATGAGCAGTACACCAATCAAACTTGGATGCCCAAATTTCGTTCTCCTAGGTTGAAGCATTCGTTTGCAGTAACAGTTTGAATTTTTAACTTTCACTCTATTTGTCCTATATTGACAGATGCAGTTCGAACTCTAAATCAAACACGGTTCGTGCTAGCTTCTTGAAACTTGACACAATAAAGTAGTTCTACGTTCTATTCCTAAGGTTTGTTTCCTCTTGATGTTGCCTTAAGCAGAGACCGGCGAATAACACATTCAATGAAAGGCGTTGTTAGGCTGCCAAAAAACTAGAGTCTCCTGAAATTTCAACATATATTTTTTCTTCCGACCTTCATGATACTTTCAAGTAATGAGCAGTACACCAATCGAACTTGGATGCCCAAGTTTCGTTCTCCTAGGTTGAAGCATTCGTTTGCAGTAACAGTTTGAATTTTTAGGTTCACTCTATTTCTCCTATATTGACAGATGCAGTTCGAACTCTAAATCAAACACGGTTCGTGCTAGCTTCTTGAAACTTGACACAATAAAGTAGTTCTACGTTCTATCCCTAAGGATTGTTTCCTCTTGATGTTGCCTTAAGCAGAGACTGGCGAATAACACTTTCAATGAAAGGCGTTGTTAAGCTTCCAAAAAACTATCGTCTCCTGAAACCTCAACATATATGTTTTCATCCAATCTTCATGATTCTTTCAAGTATAGATCAGTACACCCATCCCACTTGGATGTCCAAGTTTTGTTCTTCTAGGTTGAAGCATTCGTTTGCAGGAACAGTTTGAATTTTTAGGTTAAACTCTGTTTTCTCCTCTATTGACAGATGCAATTAGAACTCTAAATCAAACACGGTTTGTGCTAGCTTCTTGAAACTTGACAAAATAAAGTAGTTCTATGTTCTATCCCTAAGGTTTGTTTCCTCTTGATGTAGACTTAAGCAGAGACTTGCGAATAACACATTCAATGAAAGGCGTTGTTAGGCTGCCAAAATTCTAGAGTCTCCTGAAATCTCAACATATATTTTTTCTTCCAACCTTCATGATACTTTCACGTAATGAGCAGTACACCAATAAAACTTGGATGCCCAAGTTTCGTTCTCCTAGGTTGAAGCATTCGTTTGCAGTAACAGTTTGAATTTTTAGGTTTCACTCGGTTTTCTCCTATATTGACAGATGCAGTTCGAACTCTAAATCCAACAAAGTTTGTGCTAGCTTCTTGAAGCTTGACACAATACAGTAGTTCTACGTTCTATCTCTAAGGTTTGTTTCCACTTAATGTAGCCTAATGCAGGTACTGGCGAATAACACTTATATTGAAAGGGGTTGCCAAACTTCCAAAAACTAGAGTCTCCTGAAATCTCAACATATATTTTTTCATCCAAACTTCATGATACTTTCAAGTAATGATCAGTACACCAATCCCAATTGGATGCTCAAGTTTCGTTCTCCTACGTTGAAGCATTCGTTTGCAGTAACAGTTTGAATTTTTAGGTTTCACTCTGTTTTCTCCTATAATGACAAATATAATTCAAACTCTAAATCAAACACGGTTTGTGCTAGCTTTTTGAAACTTGACACAATATAGTAGTTCTATGTTCTGTCTCGAAGGTTTGTTTCCTTTTGATGTAGCCTAAAGCAGGGACTGGCGAATAACACTTATATTGAACAGGGTTGCCAAACTTTCAAAAAACTAGAGAATCCTGAAATTTCAACATATATTTTTTCATCCAATCTTCATGATACATTCACGTAATGATCAGTACACCAAGCCCACTTGGATGCCCAAGTTTAGTTCTCCTAGATTGAAGCATTTAATTTGCCGGAACAGTTTGAATTTTTAGGTTTCACTCTGTTTTCTCCTATATTGACAAATGTAGTTCGAACTTTAAATCAAACACGGTTTGTGCTAGCTTCTTGAAACTTGAAACAGTAAAGTAGTTCTACATTCTATTTTTATTTTTTGTTTTCTGTGGATTTAGACCTAAGCAGAGACTGACGAAAGACAAATTCAATGAAAGGCGTTGTTAGGCTTCCAAAATACTATATTCTCTTGAAATCTCAAGATATATTTTTTTCTTCCGAACTTCATGATAATTTCAAGTAATGAGCAGTACGCCAATCAAACGTGGATGCCCAAGTTTCGTTCTCCTAGGTTGAAGCATTCGTTTGCAGTAACAGTTTGAATTTTTAGGTTTCACTCTGTTTTCTCCTATATTGAAAGATGCAGTTCGAACTCTAAATCAAACACAGTTTGTGCTAGCTTCTTGAAACTTGACACAATACAGTAGTTCTACATTCTATCTCTAAGGTTTGTTTCCACTTGATGTAGCCTAATGCAGGGACTGGCGAATAACACTTAAATTGAAAGGGGTTGCCAAACTTCCAAAAACTAGAGTCTCCTGAAATCTCAACATATATTTTTGTATCCAATCTTCATGATACTTTCAAGTAATGATCAGTACACCAATCATACTTGTAGGCTCAAGTTTCGTTCTCCTACATAGAAGCATTCATTTGCAGTAACAGTTTGGATTTTTCGGTTTCACACTGTTTTCTCCTATATTGACAAATGTAGTTCAAACTCTAAATCAAACACGGTTTGTGCTAGCTTCTTGAAACTTGACACAATAAAGTAGTTCTACATTCTATCTCTAAGGTTTGTTTCCTCTTGATGTAGCCTAAAGCAGGGACTGGCGAATAACACTTATATTGAAAGGGGTTACCAAACTTTCAAAAAACTACAGTCTCCTGAAAACTCAACATATATTTTTTCATCCAATCTTCATGATACATTCACGTAATGATCAGTACACCAATCCCACTTGGATGCCCAAGTTTAGTTCTCCTAGGTTGAAGCATTCGTTTGCAGGAACAGTTTGAATTTTTAGGTTTCACTCTGTTTTCTCCTATAATGACAAATGTAGTTCGAACTTTAAATCAAACACGGATTGTGCTAGCTTCTTGAAACTTGAAATAGTAAAGTAGTTCTACATTCTATTTTTATTTTTTGTTTCCTCTGGATGTAGACCTAAGTAGAGACTGACGAAACACAGATTCAATGAAAGGAGTTGTTAGCTGCCAAAATACTACTGTCCCCTGAAATCTCAACATATATTTTTTCTTCCGACCTTCATGAAAATTTCATGTAATGAGCAGTACACCAATCAAACGTGGATGCCCAAGTTTCGTTCTCCTAGTTTGAAGCATCCTTTTGCAATAACAGTTTGAATTTTTAGGTTTCACTCTGTTTTCTCCTATATTGACAGATGCAGTTCGAACTCTAAATCAAACACGGTTTGTGCGAGCTTCTTGACCCTTGACACAATAAAGTAGTTGTACGTTCTATCCCTATGGTTTGTTTCCTCTTGATGTTGCCTTAAGCAGTGACTGGCGAATAACACTTTCAATGAAAGGCATTGTTAAGCTTCCAAAAAACTACCGTCCCCTGAAAACTCAACATATATTTTTTCATAAATCTTCATGATTCTTTCAAGTATTGATCAGTACACTAATCCCACTTGGTTGCCCAAGTTTTCTTCTTCTAGGTTGAAGCATTCGTTTGCAGGAACAGTTTGAATTTTTAGGTTAAACTCTGTTTTCTCCTATATTGAACGATGCAGTTAGAACTCTAAATCAAACACGGTTTGTGCTAGCTTCTTGAAACTTGACAAAATAAAGTATTTCTATGTTCTATCACTAAGGTTTGTTTCCTCTTGATGTTGACTTAAACAGAGACTGGCGAATAACACATTCAATGAAAGGCGTTGTTAGGCTGCCAAAACCTAGAGTCTCCTGAAATCTCAACATATATTTATTCTTCCGACCTTCATGATAATTTCAAGTAATGAGCAGTACACCAATCAAACTTGGATGCCTAAGTTTCGTTCTCCTATGTTGAACCATTCGTTTGCAGTAACAGTTTGAATTTTTAGGTTTCACTCTGTTTTCTCCTATATTGACAGATGCATTTCGAACTCTAAATCAAACACGGTTTGTGCTAGCTTCTTGAAACTTGACACAATAAATAGTTCCATGTTCTATCCCTAAGGTTTGTTTCCTCTTGATGTAGCCTTAAGCAGAGACTGGCGAATAACACTTTCAATGAAAGGCGTTGTTAAGCTTCCAAAAAACTACAGTCTCCTGAAATCTCAACATATATTTTTTCATCCAATCTTCATGATTCTTTCAAGTATTGATCAGTACACCAATCCCACTTGGATGCCCTAGTTTTGTTCTTCTAGGTTGAAGCATTCGTCTTCAGGAAAAGTTTGAATTTTTAGGTTAAACTCTGTTTTCTCCTATATTGACAGATGCAATTAGAACTCTAAATCAAACACAGTTTGTGCTAGCTTCTTGAAACTTGACACAATACAGTAGTTCTACGTTCTATCTCTAAGGTTTGTTTCCACTTGATGTAGCCTAATGCAGGGACTGGCGAATAACTCTTATATAGAAATGGTTGCCAAACTTCTAAAAACTAGAGTCTCCTGAAATCTTAACATATATTTTTTCATCCAATCTTCATGATACTTTCAAGTAATGATCAGTACACCAATCCCACTTGGATGCTCAAGTTTCGTTCTCCTACGTTGAAGCATTCGTTTGCAGTAACAGTTTGAATTTTTAGGTTTCACTCTCTTTTCTCCTATATTGAAAAATGTAGTTCAAACTCTAAATCAAACAGGGTTTGTGCTAGCTTCATGAAACTTGACACAATATAGTAGTACTACATTCTATCACGAAGGTTTGTTTCCTCTTGATGTAGCCTAAAGCAGGGACTGGCGAATAACACTTATATTGAAAGGGGTTTCCAAACTTCCAAAAACTAGAGTCTCCTGAAATCTCAACATATATTTTTTCATCCGACTTTCATGATAATTTCAAGTAATGAGCACTACACCAATCAAACTTGGATTCCCAAGTTTCATTCTCCTAGGTTGAAGCATTCGTTTGCAGTAACAGTTTGAATTTTTTGGTTTCACTCTGTTTTCTCCTATATTGACAAATGTATTTCAAACTCTAAATCAAACACGGTTTGTGCTAGCTTCTTGAAACATGACAAAATAACGTAGTTCTACGTTCTATCTCTAAGGTTTGTTTCCTCTTGATATAGCCTAATGCAGGGACTGGCAAATAACACTTATATTGAAAGGGGTTGCCAAACTTCCAAAAACTAGAGTCTCCTGAAATCTCAACATATATTTTTTCATCCAATCTTCATGATACTTTCAAGTAATGATCAGTACACCAATCCCACTTGGATGCTCAAGTTTTGTTCTCCTACATTGAAGCATTCGTTTGCAGTAACAGTTTGAATTTTTAGGTTTCACTCTGTTTTCTCCTATATTCACAAATGTAGTTCAAACTCTAAATCAAACACGGTTTGTGCTAGCTTATTGAAACTTGACACAATAAAGTAGTTCTACATTCTATCTCTAAGGTTTGTTTCCTCTTGATGTAGCCTGAAGCAGGGACTGGCGAATAACACTTACATTGAAAGGGGTTACCAAACTTTCAAAAAACTACAGTCTCCTGAAAACTCAACATATATTTTTTCATCCAATCTTCATGATACATTCACGTAATGATCAGTACACCAATCCCACTTGGATGCCCAAGTTTAGTTCTCCTAGGTTGAAGCATTCGTTTGCAGGAACAGTTAGAATTTTTAGGTTTCACTCTGTTTTCTCCTATAATGACAAATGTAGTTCGAACTTTAAATCAAACACGGATTGTGCTAGCTTCTTGAAACTTGAAATAGTAAAGTAGTTCTACATTCTATTTTTATTTTTTGTTTCCTCTGGATGTAGACCTAAGTAGAGACTGACGAAACACAGATTCAATGAAAGGCGTTGTTAGGCTGCCAAAATACTACTGTCTCCTGAAATCTCAACATATATTTTTTCTTCCGACCTTCATGAAAATTTCAAGTAATGAGCAGTACACCAATCAAACGTGGATGCCCAAGTTTCGTTCTTTTAGTTTGAAGCATCCTTTTGCAATAACAGTTTGAATTTTTATGTTTCACTCTGTTTTCTCCTATATTGAACGATGCAGTTAGAACTCTAAATCAAACACGGTTTGTGCTAGCTTCTTGAAACTTGACAAAATAAAGTAGTTCTATGTTCTATCACTAAGGTTTGTTTCCTCTTGATGTTGACTTAATCAGAGACTGGCGAATAACACATTCAATGAAAGGCGTTGTTAGGCTGCCAAAACCTAGAGTCTCCTGAAATCTCAACATATATTTTTTCATCCAATCTTCATGATTCTTTCAAGTATTGATCAGTACACCAATCCCACTTGGATGCCCAAGTTTTGTTCTTCTAGGTTGAAGCATTCGTCTTCAGGAAAAGTTTGAATTTTTAGGTTAAACTCTGTTTTCTCCTATATTGACAGATGCAATTAAAACTCTAAATCAAACACAGTTTGTGCTAGCTTCTTGAAACTTGACACAATACAGTAGTTCTACGTTCTATCTCTAAGGTTTGTTTCCACTTGATGTAGCCTAATGCAGGGACTGGCGAATAACTCTTATATAGAAATGGTTGCCAAACTTCTAAAAACTAGAGTCTCCTGAAATCTTAACATATATTTTTTCATCCAATCTTCATGATACTTTCAAGTAATGATCAGTACACCAATCCCACTTGGATGCTCAAGTTTCGTTCTCCTACGTTGAAGCATTCGTTTGCAGTAACAGTTTGAATTTTTAGGTTTCACTCTCTTTTCTCCTATATTGAAAAATGTAGTTCAAACTCTAAATCAAACAGGGTTTGTGCTAGCTTCATGAAACTTGACACAATATAGTAGTACTACATTCTATCACGAAGGTTTGTTTCCTCTTGATGTAGCCTAAAGCAGGGACTGGCGAATAACACTTATATTGAAAGGGGTTTCCAAACTTCCAAAAACTAGAGTCTCCTGAAATCTCAACATATATTTTTTCATCCGACTTTCATGATAATTTCAAGTAATGAGCACTACACCAATCAAACTTGGATTCCCAAGTTTCATTCTCCTAGGTTGAAGCATTCGTTTGCAGTAACAGTTTGAATTTTTTGGTTTCACTCTGTTTTCTCCTATATTGACAAATGTATTTCAACTCTAAATCAAACACGGTTTGTGCTAGCTTCTTGAAACATGACAAAATAACGTAGTTCTACGTTCTATCTCTAAGGTTTGTTTCCTCTTGATATAGCCTAATGCAGGGACTGGCAAATAACACTTATATTGAAAGGGGTTGCCAAACTTCCAAAAACTAGAGTCTCCTGAAATCTCAACATATATTTTTTCATCCAATCTTCATGATACTTTCAAGTAATGATCAGTACACCAATCCCACTTGGATGCTCAAGTTTTGTTCTCCTACATTGAAGCATTCGTTTGCAGTAACAGTTTGAATTTTTAGGTTTCACTCTGTTTTCTCCTATATTCACAAATGTAGTTCAAACTCTAAATCAAACACGGTTTGTGCTAGCTTATTGAAACTTGACACAATAAAGTAGTTCTACATTCTATCTCTAAGGTTTGTTTCCTCTTGATGTAGCCTGAAGCAGGGACTGGCGAATAACACTTACATTGAAAGGGGTTACCAAACTTTCAAAAAACTACAGTCTCCTGAAAACTCAACATATATTTTTTCATCCAATCTTCATGATACATTCACGTAATGATCAGTACACCAATCCCACTTGGATGCCCAAGTTTAGTTCTCCTAGGTTGAAGCATTCGTTTGCAGGAACAGTTAGAATTTTTAGGTTTCACTCTGTTTTCTCCTATAATGACAAATGTAGTTCGAACTTTAAATCAAACACGGATTGTGCTAGCTTCTTGAAACTTGAAATAGTAAAGTAGTTCTACATTCTATTTTTATTTTTTGTTTCCTCTGGATGTAGACCTAAGTAGAGACTGACGAAACACAGATTCAATGAAAGGCGTTGTTAGGCTGCCAAAATACTACTGTCTCCTGAAATCTCAACATATATTTTTTCTTCCGACCTTCATGAAAATTTCAAGTAATGAGCAGTACACCAATCAAACGTGGATGCCCAAGTTTCGTTCTTTTAGTTTGAAGCATCCTTTTGCAATAACAGTTTGAATTTTTATGTTTCACTCTGTTTTCTCCTATATTGAACGATGCAGTTAGAACTCTAAATCAAACACGGTTTGTGCTAGCTTCTTGAAACTTGACAAAATAAAGTAGTTCTATGTTCTATCACTAAGGTTTGTTTCCTCTTGATGTTGACTTAATCAGAGACTGGCGAATAACACATTCA
>NW_027516476.1:0-34562 GCF_048772815.1 Callospermophilus lateralis
GGGATTTGTGTCATGATCATGACCACCATGAATCATCAACATTGGGTGAAAAAATATTTGCTGGTATTTCGGAAACTCGTTATTTCTTAGAAGCTTTGCAACCCCTCTCAATGAAAGTGCTTTTCCACAGTCTGTGACTAGAGCTACTTGAAGAGGAAAAAAAAAAATAGAGACAAACTGAGAACTCCTTTATTTTGTCAAGTTTCAGAGAGCTACTACAACCCATGTTGGATTTAGAGTTCCAAATTTATCTATCTATATAGGAGAGAACAGAGGGAAACCTAAATATAAAAACTGCTACTGTAGACGAACCCTTCAACCTAGAAGAACAATATTTGGTGAGCCATGTGGGATTTGTGTCCAGATCATTACCACCAAGAATCATCAAGATTGGCTGAATAAATATTTGCTGGTATTTGGGAAACTCGTTATTTCTTCGAAGCTTGGCAACCCCTCTCAATGAAAGTGCATTTCCACAGTCTGTGCCTAGATCTACTTGAAGAGGAAACAAACCACAGAAACAAAACTGAGAACTGCACTATTTTGTCAAGTATCAAAGAGCTACTAAATCCATGTTGGATTTAGAGTTCCAAATTCATCTATATATGGGAGAGAACAGAGTGAAACATAAAAATAAAAACTGCTATTGTAAACAAACGCTTCAACTAGAAGAACAAAAATTGGTGAGCCAAGTGGGATTTGTGTACGTGTCATTACCACCACGTATCATCAAGATTGGTTTAAAAAATAATTGCCTGTATTTCGGAAACTCATAATTTCTTAGAAGCTTGGCAAACCCCCTCAATGAAAGTGCTTTTCCACAGTCTGTGCCTAGAGCTACTTGAAGAGGAAACAAACCATAGAGACTCAACTGAGAACTCCTTTATTTTGTCAAGTTTCAGAGAGCACTAGAAACCATGTTGGATTTAGAGTTCCAAATTCATCTATCTATATAGGAGAGAACAGAGGGAAACCTAAATATAAAAACTACTACTGTAGATGAACGTTTCAACCTAGAAGAATAAAATATGGAGAGACAAGTGGGATTTGTGTACTGATCATTTCCACCAATATCATCAAGATTGGGTGATAAAATATTTGCTGGTATTTCGGAAACTCGTTATTTCTTAGAAGCTTGGCAACCCCTCTCAATGAAAGTGCTTTTCCACAGTCTGTGCCTAGGGCTAATTGAAGAGGAAACAAACCATATGAGAAAACTGAGAACTCCTTTATTTTGTCAAGTATCAAAGAGCTACTAAAAACCATGTTGGATTTAGAGTTCCAAATTCATCTATCTATATAGGAGAGAACAGAGTGAAACCTAAAAATAAAAACTGCTACTGTAAACAAACGCTTCAACCTAGAAAAACAAAAATTGGTGAGCCAAGTGGGATTTGTGTACGTGTCATTACCACCACGTATCATCAAGATTGGTTGAAAAAATATTTGCTGGTATTTCGGAAACTCGTTATTTCTTAGAAGCTTGGCAAACCCTCTCAATGAAAGTGCTTTTCCACAGTCAGTGCCTAGAGCTACTTGAAGAGGAAACAAACCATAGAGACTAAACTGAGAACTCCTTTATTTTGTCAAGTTACAAAGAGCACTAGAAACCATGTTGGATTTAGAGTTCCAAATTCATCTATCTATATAGGAGAGAACAGAGGGAAAACTAAAAATAAAAACTGCTGCTGTAAACGAACGCTTCAAACTAGAAGAATAAAATATGATGAGCCAAGTGGGATTTGTGTACTGATCATTACCACCAAGTATCATCAAGATTGGGTGAAAAAATATTTCCTGGTCTTTCGGAAACTCGTTATTTCTTAGAAGCTTGGCAACCCCTCTAAATGAAAGTTCTTTTCCACAGTCTGTGCCTAGAGCTACTTGAAGAGGAAACAAACCATAGAGGCAAAACTGAGAACTCCTTTATTTTGGCCAGTTTCAAAGAGCTACTACAAACCATGTGGGATTTAGAGTTCCAAATTCATCTATCTATATAGGAGAGAACAGAGGGAATACTAAATTTAAAAACTGTTACTGTAGACAAACGCTTCAACCTAGAAGAACATAATTTGGTGAGCCAAGTGAGATTTGTGTACTGATTATGACCACCAAGTATCATCAAGATTGGGTGAAAAAATATTTGCTGGTATTTCGGAAACTCGTTATTTCTTAGAAGCTTGGCAACCCCTCTCAATGAAAGTGCTTTTCCACAGTCTGTGCCTAGAGCTACTTGAAGAGGAAACAAACCATAGAGACTAAACTGAGAACTCCTTTATTTTGTCAAGTTTCAGAGAGCTACTACAAACCATGTTGGATTTAGAGTTCCAAATTCATCTATCTATATAGGAGAGAACAGAGGGAAACCTAAAAATAAAAACTGCTACTGTAGACAAACGCTTCAACCTAGAAAAACAAAATTCGGTAAGCCAAGTTGGATTTATGTCCTATCATTACCACCAAGTATCATCAAGATTGGGTGAAAAAGTATTTCCTGTTATTTAGGAAACTCATAATTTCTTGGAAGCTTGGCAACCCCTTTCAATGAAATTGCTTTTCCACAGTCTCTGCTTAGGGCTACTTGAAGAGGAAACAAACCTTAGAGACAAAACGGAGAACTCCTTTATTTTGTCAAGTTTCAGAGAGCTACTACAAACCATGTTGGATTTAGAGTTCCAAATTCATCTATCTATATAGGAGAAAACAGAGGGAAACCTAAATATAAAAACTGCTACTGTAGACGAACGCTTCAACTAGAAGAACAATATTCGGTGAGCCAAGTGGGATTTGTGTCCTGATCATTACCACCAAGTATCATCAAGATTGGGTGAAAAAATATTTCCTGGTCTTTCGGAAACTTGTTATTTCTTAGAAGCTTGGCAACCCCTCTCAATTAAAGTGCGTTTCCACAGTCTGTGCCTAGAGCTACTTGAAGAGGAAACAAACCATTGAGACAAAACTGAGAACTCCTTTATTTTGTCAAGTTTCAAAGAGCTACTACAAACCATGTTGGATTTAGAGTTCCAAATTCATCTATCTATATAGGAGAGAACAGAGGGAAACCTAAATATAAAAACTGCTACTGTAGACGAACGCTTCAACCTAGAAGAACAAAATTCGGTGAGCCAAGTGGGATTTGTGTCCTGATCATTACCACCAAGAATCATCAAGATTGGGTGAAAAAATATTTGCTGGTATTTCGGAAACTCGTTATTTCTTAGAAGCTTGGCAACCCCTCTCAATGAAAGTGCTTTTCCACAGTCTGTGCCTAGAGCTACTTGAAGAGGAAACAAACCATAGAGACAAAACGGAGAACTCCTTTATTTTGTCAAGTTTCAAAGAGCTACTACAAACCATGCTGGATTTAGAGTTCCAAATTCATCTATCTATATAGGAGAGAACAGAGGGAAACCTAAGTATAAAAACTGCTACTGTAAACAAACGCTACAACCTAGAAAAACAAAAATTGGTGAGCCAAGTGGGATTTGTGTACGTGTCATTACCACCACGTATCATCAAGATTGGTTGAAAAAATATTTCCTGGTATTTCGGAAACTCGTTATTTCTTAGAAGCTTGGCAAACCCTCTCAATGAAAGTGCTTTTCCACAGTCAGTGCCTAGAGCTACTTGAAGAGGAAACAAACCATAGAGACTAAACTGAGAACTCCTTTATTTTGTCAAGTTTCAAAGAGCTACTACAAAGCATGTTGGATTTAGAGTTCCAAATTTATCTATCTATATAGGAGAGAACAGAGGGAAACCTAAATATATAAACTGCTACTGTAGATGAACGCTTCAACCTAGAAGAACAAAATTCGGTGAGCCAAGTGGTATTTGTGTCCTGAACATTACCACCAAGTATCATCAATATTGGGTGAAAAAATATTTGCAGGTATTTCGGAAACTCGTTATTTCTTAGAACCTTGGCAACCCCTCTAAATGAAAGTGCTTTTCCACAGTCTGTGCCTAGAGCTACTTCAAGAGGAAACAAACCATAGAGACAAAAAAGAGAACTCCTTTATTTTGTCAAGTTTCAAAGAGCTACTACAAACCATGTTGGATTTAGAGTTCCAAATTCACCAATCTATATAGGAGAGAACGGAGGGAAACCTAAATATAAAAACTGCTACTGTAGACGAACGCTTCACCTAGAAGAACAAAATTCGGTGAGCCAAGTGGGATTTGTGTCATGATCATGACCACCATGAATCATCAACATTGGGTGAAAAAATATTTGCTGGTATTTCGGAAACTCGTTATTTCTTAGAAGCTTGGCAACCCCTCTCAATTGAAGTGCTTTTCCACAGTCTGTGACTAGAGCTACTTGAAGAGGAAAAAAACCATAGAGACAAACTGAGAACTCCTTTATTTTGTCAAGTTTCAGTGAGCTACTACAACCCATGTTGGATTTAGAGTTCCAAATTTATCTATCTATATAAGAGAGAACAGAGGGAAACCTAAATATAAAAACTGCTACTGTAGACGAACCCTTCAACCTAGAAGAACAATATTTGGTGAGCCATGTGGGATTTGTGTCCTGATCTTTACCACCAAGAATCATCAAGATTGGGTGAATAAATATTTGCTGGTATTTGGGAAACTCGTTATTTCTTAGAAGCTTGGCAACCCCTCTCAATGAAAGTGCATTTCCACAGTCTGTACCTAGATCTACTTGAAGAGGAAACAAACCACAGAAACAAAACTGAGAACTGCATTATTTTGTCAAGTATCAAAGAGCTACTAAATCCATGTTGGATTTAGAGTTCCAAATTCATCTATATATAGGAGAGAACAGAGTGAAACATAAAAATAAAAACTGCTATTGTAAACAAACGCTTCAACCTAGAAGAACAAAAATTGGTGAGCCAAGTGGGATTTGTGTACGTGTCATTACCACCACGTATCATCAAGATTGGTTTAAAAAATAATTGCCTGTATTTCGGAAACTCATAATTTCTTAGAAGCTTGGCAAACCCTCTCAATGAAAGTGCTTTTCCACAGTCAGTGCCTAGAGCTACTTGAAGAGGAAACAAACCATAGAGACTAAACTGAGAACTCCTTTATTTTGTCAAGTTTCAGAGAGCACTAGAAACCATGTTGGATTTAGAGTTCCAAATTCATCTATCTATATAGGAGAGAACAGAGGGAAACCTAAATATAAAAACTACTACTGTAGATGAACGTTTCAACCTAGAAGAGTAAAATATGGAGAGACAAGTGGGATTTGTGTACTGATCATTTCCACCAATATCATCAAGATTGGGTGATAAAATATTTGCTGGTATTTCGGAAACTCGTTATTTCTTAGAAGCTTGGCAACCCCTCTCAATGAAAGTGCTTTTCCACAGTCTGTGCCTAGGGCTAATTGAAGAGGAAACAAACCATATGAGAAAACTGAGAACTCCTTTATTTTGTCAAGTATCAAAGAGCTACTAAAAACCATGTTGGATTTATAGTTCCAAATTCATCTATCTATATAGGAGAGAACAGAGTGAAACCTAAAAATAAAAACTGCTACTGTAAATGAACGCTTCAACCTAGAAAAACAAAAATTGGTGAGCAAAGTGGGATTTGTGTACTTGTCATTACCACCACGTATCATCAAGATTGGTTGAAAAAATATTTGCTGGTATTTCGGAAACTCGTAATTTCTTGGAAGCTTGGCAAACCCTTTCAATGAAAGTGCTTTTCCACAGTCTTTTCCTAGGGCTTCTTGAAGAGGAAACAAACCATAGAGACAAAAATGAGAACTACTTTTTTTTGTCAAGTTTCAAAGAGGTACTCAAACCATGTTGGATTTAGAGTTCCAAATTCATCTATCTAATAAGGAGACAACAGAGGAAAAGCTAAATATAAAAACTGCTACTGTAGACAAACGCTTCAACCTAGAATAACAGAATTCGGTGAGCCAAGTTGGATTTGTGTCCTGATCATTACCACCAATTATCATCAAAATTGGGTGAAAAAGTATTTCCTGGTATTTAGGAAACTCGTTATTTCTTAGAAGCTTGGCAACCCCTCCCAATCAAAGTGCTTTTCCACAGTCTGTGCCTAGAGCTAATTGAAGAGGAAACAAACCATAGATACAAAACGGAGAACTCCTTTATTTTGTCAAATTTCAAAGAGCTAATACAAACCATGTTGGATTTAGAGTTCCAAACTCATATATCAATATAGGACAGAACAGAGGGAAACCTAAATATAAAAACTGCTACTGTAGATGAACGCTTCAACTTAGAAGAACAAAATTTGGTGAGCCAAGTGGGATTTGTGTATTGATCATTACCACCATGTATCATGAAGATTGGGTGAAAAAATATTTGCTGGTATTTCAGAAACTCGTTACTTCTTAGAAGCTTGGCAACCCCTGTCAATGAAAGTGCTTTTTCCACAGTCTGTGCCTAGAGCTACTTGAAGAGGAAACAAACCATAGAGACAAAACTGAGAACTCCTTTATTTTCTCAAGTTTCAAAGAGCTACTACACACCATGCTGGATTTAGAGTTCCAAATTCATCTATCTATATAGGAGAGAAAAGAGTGAAAACTAAAAATAAAAACTGCTGCTGTAAACAAACGCTTCAAACTAGAAGAACAAAAATTGGTGAGCCAAGTGGGATTTGTGTTCTTGTCATTACCACCACGTATCATGAAGATTGGGTGAAAAAATATTTGCTGGTATTTCGGAAACTCGTTATTTCTTAGAAGCTTGGCAACCCCTCTCAATGAAAGTGCTTTTCCACAGCCTGTGCCTTGGGCTACTTGAAGTGGAAACAAACCGTAGATACAAAACTGAGAACTCCTTTATTTTGTCAAGTTTAAAAGAGCTACTACAAACCATGTTGGATTTGGAGTTCCAAATTCATCTATCTATATAGGAGAGAACAGAGGGAAATCTAAAAATATAAAGTGCTACTGTAAACGAACGCTTCAAACTAGAAGAACAAAATTTGGTGAGTCAAGTGGGATTTCTGTACCGATCATAACCACCAAGTATCATCAACTTTGGGGGAAAAATATTTGCTGGTATTTCGGAAACTCGTTAATTCTTGGAAGCTTGGCAAAGCTTTACAATGAAAGTGCTTTTCCACAGTCTCTGCTTAGGGCTACTTGAAGAGGAAACAAACCACAGAGACAAAACAGAGAACTACTTTTTTTTGTCAAGTTTCAAAGAGCTACTACAAACCATGTTGGATTTAGAATTCCAAATTCATCTATCTATATATGAGAGAACAGAGGGAAACCTAAAAATATAAACTGCTACTGTAAACGAACGCTTCAACCAAGAAGAGGAAAATTTGGTAAGCCAAGGGGGATTTGTGTAACGATCATTACCACCATTATCATCAAGATTGGGTGAAAAAATATTTGCTGGTATTTTGGTAACTCGTTATTTCTTAGAAGCTTGGCAACCCCTCTCAATGAAAGTGCTTTTCCACATTCTGTGACTTGGGCTACTTTAAGAGAAAACAAACCATAGAGACAAAACTGAGAACTCCTTTATTTTATCAAGTTTCCAAGAGCTACTAAAAACCATGTTGGATTTAGAATTCCAAATTCATCTATCTATATTGGAGAGAACAGAGGGAAACCTAAATATAAAAACTGCTACTGTAGACGAACGCTTTAACCTAGAAGAACAAAATTTACTGAGCCAAGTGGGATTTGTGTACTGATCATTACCACCACGTATCATCAAGATTGGGTGAAAAAATATTTGCTGGTATTTCGGAAACTCGTTATTCCTTAGAAGCTTGGCAACCCTCTCAATGAAACTGCTTTTCCACAGTCTGTGAATAGGGCTACTTGAAGAGGAAACAAACCATAGAGACAAAACGGAGAACTCCTTTATTTTGTCAAGTTTCATAGTGCTACTGGAAACCATGGTGGATTTAGAGTTCCAAATTCATCTATCTATATAGGAGAGAACAGAGGGAAACCTAAATATAAAACTTCTCCTGTAGACGAACGCTTAACTTAGAAGAACAAAATTTGGTGAGCCAAGTGGGATTTGTGTACTGATCATTACCACAAAGTATCATCAAGATTGGGTGAAAAAATATTTGCTGGTATTTCGTAAACTGGTTATTTCTTAGAAGCTTGGCAACCCCTCTCAATGAAAGTGCTTTTCCACAGTCTGTGCCTCGGGCTACTTGAAGAGGAAACAAACCATAGAGACAAAACTGAGAACTCCTTTATTTTGTCAAGTTTCAAAGAGCTACTACAAACCATGTTGGATTTAGAGTTCCAAATCCATCTATCTATAAAGGAGAGAAGAGAGGGAAACCTAAAATTATAAACTGCTACTGTAACCGAACGCTTCAACCTAGAAAAACAAAATTTGGTGAGTCAAGTTGGATTTGTGTACCGATCCTTACCACCAAGTATCTTCAAGATTGGGTGAAAAAATATTTGCTGGTATTTCGGAAACTCGTTATTTCTCAGAAGCTTGGCAACCCCTCTCAATGAAAGTGCTTTTCCAGAGTCTGTGCCTAGGGCTACATAAAGAGGAAACAAACTATAAAGACAAAACTGAGAACTTCTTTATTTTGTCAAGTTTCAAAGAGCTACTACAAACCATGTTGGATTAAGAGTTCCAAATTCATCTATGTATATAGGACAGAACAGAGGGAAACCTAAATATAAAAACTGCTACTGTAGACGAACGCTTCAACCTAAAAGAACAAAATTTGGTGAGTCAAGTGGGATTTGTGTACCGATCATTACCACCAAGTATCATCAAGATTGGGTGAAAAAATATTT
Source organism: Callospermophilus lateralis (assembly GCF_048772815.1). Lineage (NCBI taxonomy): Eukaryota > Metazoa > Chordata > Mammalia > Rodentia > Sciuridae > Callospermophilus > Callospermophilus lateralis. The sequence goes on from NW_027516476.1 coordinate 8,762, forward strand.
GCTGGTATTTCAGAAACTGGTTATTTCTTAGAAGTTTGGCAACCCCTCAAAATGAAAGTGCTTTTCCACAGTCTATGCCTAGGGCTACTTGAAGAGGAAACAAACCACAGAGTCAAAACAGAGAAGTACTTTATTTTGTCAAGTTTCAAAGAGCTACTACAAACCATGTTGGGTTTAGAGTTCCAAATTCATCTATCTATATAGGAGAGAACAGAGTGAAACTTAAATATAAAAACTGCTCCTGTCGACGAACACTTAACTTAGAAGAACAAAATTTGGTGAGCCATGTGGGATATGTGTACTGATCATTACCACCAAGTATCATCAAGATTGGGTGAAAAAATATTTGCTGGTATTTAGGAAACTCGTTGTTTCTTAGAAGCTTGGTAACCCCTCTCAATGAAAGTGCTTTTCCACAGTCTGTGCCTAGGGATACTTGAAGAGGAAACAAACCATAGAGACAAAACTGAGAACTCCTTTATTTTGTCAAGTTTCAAAGAGCTACTACAAACCATGTTGGATTTAGAGTTCGAAATTCATCTATCTATATAGGAGAGAAGAGAGGGAAACCTAAAAATGAATACTGCTAATGTAGACGAACGCTTCAACCTAGAAGAACACAATTTGGTGAGCCAAGTGGGAATTGTGTACTGATCATTACCACCAAGTATCATCAAGATTGGGTGAAAATATATTTTTGGTATTTCAAAAACTCGTTATTTCTTAGAAGCTTGGCAACCCCTCACAATGAAAGCGCTTTGCCACAGTCTGTGCCTAGGGCTACTTGAAGAGGAAACAAACAATAGAGACAAAACTGAGAACTCCTTTATTTTGTCAAGTTTCAAAGAGCTACTACAAACCATGTTGTATTTAGAGTTCCAAATTCATCTATCTATATAGGAGAGAACAGAGGAAAACCTAAAAACATAAACTGCTACTTTAAACGAACACTTCAAACTAGAAGAACAAAATTTGATGAGTCAAGTGGGATTTCTGTACTGATCATTACCACCAAGTATCATCAAGATTGGGTGAAAAAATATTTGCTGGTATTTCGGAAACTCGTTATTTCTTAGAAGCTTGGCAACCTCTTTCAATGAAAGTCGTTTTCCACAGTCTGTGCCTACTGCTACTTGAAGAGGAAACAAACCATAGAGACAAAACTGAGAACTCCTTTATTTTGTCAAGTTTCAAAGAGCTACTACAAACCATGTTGGATTTAGAGTTCCAAATTCATCTATCTATATAGGAGAGAAAAGAGTGAAACCTAAAAATATAAACTGCTCCTGTAGACGAACACTTAACTTAGAAGAACAAAATTTGGTGAGCCATGTGGGATTTGTGTACTGATCATTACCACCAAGTATCTTCAAGATTGGGTGAAAAAATATTTGCTGGTATTTTGGAAACTCGTTATTTCTTAAATGCTTGGCAACCCCTCTCAAATAAAGTGCTTTTCCACAGTCTGTGCCAAGGGCAACTTGAAGAGGAAACAAACCTTAGAGACAAAACTGAGAACTCCTTTGTTTTGTGAAGTTTCAAAGAGCTACTACAAACCATGTTGGATTTAGAGTTCCAAATTCCTCTATCTGTATAGGAGAGAACAGAGTGAAACCTAAATATCAAAACTGCTACTGTAGACGAACGCTTAAACATAGAACAAAATTTGGTGAGCCAAGTTTTATTTGTGTACTGATCATTACCACAAATTATCATCAAGATTGGGTAAAAAAATATTTGCTGGTATTTCGGAAACTCGTTATTTCTTAGAAGCTTGGCACACCCTCTCAATGAAAGTGCTTTTCCACAGTCTGTGCCTAGGGCTACTTGAAGAAAATAAACCATAGAGACAAAACTTAGAACTCCTTTTTTGTGTCAAGTTTCAAAGAGCTACTACAAACCATGTTGGATTTAGATTTCCAAATTGATCTATCTATATAGGAGAGAACAGAGTGAAACCTAAAAATAAAAAATGCTCCTGTAAACGAAAGATTCGACCTATAAGACCAAAATTTGGTGAGCCAAGGTCGATTTGTGTACTTGTCATTACCACCAAGTATCATCAAGATTGGGTGAAAAAATATTTGCTGGTTTTTTGGAAACTCGTTATTTCTTGGAAGCTTGGAAACCCCTGTCAATGAAGGTTCTTTTGCACAATCTGTGACTATGGCTAATTCAAGAGGAAACAAACCATGGAGACTATACTGAGAACTATTTTATTTGGTCAAGTTTCAAAGAGCTAATACATACCATGTTGGATTTAGAGTTCCAAATTCATCTATCTATATAAGAGAGAACAGAGGGAAACCTACATATACAAAATGCTGCTATAGACGAACGCTTCAACCTAGAAGAACACAATTTGGTGAGCCAAGTGGGATTTGTGTACCAATCATTACCACCAAGAATCATCAAGATTGGGTGAAAAAATATTTCCTGGTATTTCGGAAACTCGTTATTTCTTAGAAGCTTGGCAACCCCTCTCAATGAAAGTGCTTTTCCACAGTCTGTGCCTAGGGCTACTTGAAGAGGAAACAAACCATAGAGACAAAACTGAGTACTACTTTTTTTTGTCAAGTTTCAAAGAGCTACTACAAACTATTTTGGATTTAAAGTTCCAAATTCATCTATCTATATAGCAGAGAACAGAGGGAAACCTAAATATATAAACTGCTACTGTGGACGAACGCTTCAACCTAGAAGAACAAAATTTGGTGAGCAAAGTGGGATTTGAATACTGGTCATTACCACCAAGTATCATCCGGATTAGGTGAAAAAATATTTTCTGGTATTTCGGAAACTCGTAATTTCTTGGAAGCTTGGCAACCCCTTTCAATGAAAGTGCTTTTCCACAGTCTGTGCCTAGGGCTACTTGAAGAGGAAACAAACCATAGAGACAAAACTGGGAACTCCTTTTTTTACCAAGTTTCAAAGAGCTTCTATAAACCATGTTGGATTTAGAGTTCCAAATTCATCCAACTTCATAAGAGAGAACAAAGTGAAACCTGAAAATAAATAATTCTACAGTAAACGAACGCTTCAAATTAGAAGAACAAAATTTGGTGAGCCAAGTGGGATTTGTGTACTTGTCATTACCAGCATCTATCATCAAGATTGGGTGAAAAAATATTTGCTGGTATTTCGGAAACTCGTTATTTCTTGGAAGCTTGGCAAGCCCTTTCAATGAAAGTGCTTTTCCAGATTCTGTGCCTAGGGCTACTTAAAGGGGAAAGAAACCATAGAGACAAAACTGTGAACTACTATGTTTTGTCAAGTTTCAAAAAACTACTACAAACCATGTTGGATTTAGAGTTCCAAATTCATCTAGCTATATAGGAGAGAACAGAGGGAAACCTAAAAATATAAACTGCTACTGTAAATGAACGCTTCAACCTAGAATAACAAAATTTGGTGAGCCAAGTGGGATTTGTGTACTTGTCATTACCACCACGTATCATCAATATTGGGTGAAAAGATATTTGCTGATATTTTGGAAACTCATAATTTCTTAGAAGCTTGGCAACCTCTTTCAATGAAAGTGCTTTTCCACAGTCTCTGATATGGCTACTTGAAGAGGAAACAAACCATAGAGACAAAACTGAGAACTACTTTTTTTTTGTCAAGTTTCAAAGAGCTACTACAAACCATGTTGAATTTAGAGTTCCAAATTCATCTATCTATATAGGATAGAACAGAGGGAAACCTAAATATAAAAACTGCTACTGTAGACGAATGCTTCAACCTAGAAGAACAAAATTCGTGAGCCAAGTGGGATTTGTGTCCTGATCATTACCACCAAGAATCATCAAGATTGTGTGAAAAAATATTTGCTGGTATTTCGAAAACTCGTTATTTCTTAGAAGCTTGGCAACCCTTCTCAATGAAAATGCTTTTCCACAGTCTGTGCCTAGGGCTAATTGAAGAGGAAACAAACCATAGAGACAAAAATGAGAACTACTTTATTTTGTCAAGTTTCAAAGAGCTACTGCAAACCATGTGGAATTTAGAGTTCCAAATTCATCTATCTATATAGGAGAGAACAGAGGGAAACCTAAATATAAAAACTGCTACTGTAGACGAATGCTTCAACCTAGCAGAACAAAATTCAGTGAGCCAAGTGGGATTTGTGTCCTGATCATTAGCACCAAGTATCATCAAGATTGGGTGAAAAAATATTTGCCGGTATTTCTGAAACTCGTTATTTCTTAGAAGCTTGGCAATCCCTCTCAATTAAATTGCTTTTCCACAGTCTGTGCCTAGAGCTACTTGAAGAGGAAACAAACCATAGAGAAAAAACTGAGAACTCCTTTATTTTGTCAAGTTTCAAAGAGCTACTACAAACCATGTTGGATTTAGAGTTCCAAATTCTTCTATCTATATAGGAGAGAACAGAGGGAAACCTAAATATAAAAACTGCTACTGTAGATGAACGCTTCAACCTAGAAGAGTAAAATTCGGTGAGCCAAGTGGTATTTGTGTCCTGAACATTACCACCAAGTATCATCAAGATTGGGTGCAAAAATATTTGCAGATATTTCGGAAACTCGTTATTTCTTAGAACCTTGGCAAACCCTCTCAATGAAAGTGCTTTTCCACAGTCTGTGCCTAGAGCTACTTGAAGAGGAAACAAATCCTAGAGACAAAACGGAGAACTCCTTTATTTTTCAAGTTTCAAAGAGCTAATACAAACTATGTTGGATTTAGAGTTCCAAATTCATATTTCTATATATTAGAGAACACAGAAAAACCTAAATATAAAAACTGCTACTGTAGACGAACGCTTCAACCTAGAAGAACAAAATTTCGTGAGCCAATTGGGATTTGTGTACTGATCATTACCACCAAGTATCATCAAGATTGGGTGAAAAAATATTTGCTGGTATTTCGGAAACTCGTTATTTCTTAGAAGCTTGGCAACCCCTCTCAATGAAAGTGCTTTTCCACAGTCTGTGCCTAGAGCTACTTGAAGAGGAAACAAACCATAGAGACTAAACTGAGAACTCCTTTATTTTGTCAAGTTTCAGAGAGCTACTACAAACCATGTTGGATTTAGAGTTCCAAATTCATCTATCTATATAGGAAAGAACAGAGGGAAACCTAAATATAAAAACTGCTACTGTAGACGATCCCTTCAACCTAGAAGAACAATATTCGGTGTGCCAAGTGGGATTTGTGTCCTGATCATTACCACCAAGAATCATCAAGATTTGGAGAAAAAATATTTTCTGGTATTTGGGAAACTCGTTATTTCTTAGAAGCTTGGCAACCCCTCTCAATGAAAGTGCTTTTCCACAGTCTGTGCCTAGAGCTACTTGAAGAGGAAACAAACCACAGAGCCAAAACTGAGAACTCCATTATTTTGTCAAGTATCAAAGAGCTACTAAATCCATGTTGGATTTAGAGTTCCAAATTCATCTATCTATATAGGAGAGAACATAGTGAAACCTAAATATAAAAACTGCTACTGTAAACAAACGCTTCAACCTAGAAGAACAAAAATTGGTGAGCCAAGTGGGATTTGTGTACGTGTCATTACCACCACGTATCATCAAGATTGGTTGAAAAAATAATTGCTTGTATTTCGGAAACTCGTTATTTCTTAGAAGCTTGGCAACCCCTCACAATGAAAGTGCTTTTCCAAAGTCTGTGCCTAGGGCTACTTGAAGAGGAAACAAACCACAGAGACAAAACGGAGAACTCCTTTATTTTGTAAAATTTCAAAGAGCTAATACAAACCATGTTGGATTTAGAGTTCCAAACTCATATATCAATATAGGAGAGAACAGAGGGAAACCTAAGTATAAGAACTGCTACTGTAGATGAACGCTTCAACCTAGAAGAACAAAATTTGGTGAGCCAAGTGGGATTGGTGTATTGATCATTACCACCATGTATCATGATGATTGGGTGAAAAAATATTTGCTGGTATTTCCTAAACTCGTAATTTCTTAGAAGCTTGGCAACCCCTCTCAATGAAAGTGCTTTTCCACAGTCTGTGCCTAGAGCTACTTGAAGTGGAAACAAACCATAGAGACAAAACGGAGAACTCCTTTATTTTGTCATGTTTCAAAGAGCTACTACAAGCCATGTTTGATTTAGAGTTCCAAATTCATCTATCTATATAGGAGAGAACAGAGTGAAACCTAAATATAAAAACTGCTACTGTGGTCGAATGTTTCAATCTAGAAGAACAAAATTCGGTGACCAAAGTGGGATTTGTGTACTGATCATTACCACCAAGTATCATCATAATTGGGTGAAAAAATATTTGTTGGTATTTCGGAAACTCGTTAATTCTTAGAAGCTTGGCAACCCATCTCAATGAAAGTGATTTTGCACAGTCTGCGCCTAGGGCTAATTGAAGAGGAAACAAACCATAGAGACAAAACTGAGAACTACTTTTTTTTTGTCAAGTTTCAAACAGCTACTCAAACCATGTTGGATTTAGAGTTCCAAATTCATATATCTATATATTAGAGAACATAGGGAAACCTAAATATAAAAACTGCTACTGTAGACGAAGGCTTCAACCTAGAAGAACAAAATTTCGTGATCCAATTGGGATTTGTGTACTGATCATTACCACCAAGTATCATCAAGATTGGGTGAAAAAATATTTGCTGGTATTTCGGAAACTCGTTATTTCTTAGAAGCTTGGCAACCCCTCTCAATGAAAGTGCTTTTCCACAGTCTGTGCCTAGAGCTACTTGAAGAGGAAACAAACCATAGAGACTAAACTGAGAACTCCTTTATTTTGTCAAGTTTCAGAGAGCTACTACAAACCATGTTGGATTTAGAGTTCCAAATTCATCTATCTATATAGGAAAGAACAGAGGGAAACCTAAATATAAAAACTGCTACTGTAGACGATCCCTTCAACCTAGAAGAACAATATTCGGTGTGCCAAGTGGGATTTGTGTCCTGATCATTACCACCATGAATCATCAAGATTTGGTGAAAAAATATTTTCTGGTATTTGGGAAACTCGTTATTTCTTAGAAGCTTGGCAACCCCTCTCAATGAAAGTGCTTTTCCACAGTCTGTGCCTAGAGCTACTTGAAGAGGAAACAAACCACAGAGACAAAACTGAGAACTCCATTATTTTGTCAAGTATCAAAGAGCTACTAAATCCATGTTGGATTTAGAGTTCCCAATTCATCTATCTATATAGGAGATAACAGAGTGAAACCTAAAAATAAAAACTGCTACTGTAAACAAATGCTTCAACCTAGAAGAACAAAAATTGGTGAGCCAAGTGGGAATTGTGTACGTGTCATTACCACCACGTATCATCAAGATTGGTTGAAAAAATAATTGCTTGTATTTCGGAAACTCGTTATTTCTTAGAAGCTTGGCAACCCCTCTCAATGAAAGTGCTTTTCCACAGTCTGTGCCTAGAGCTACTTGAAGAGGAAACAAACCATAGAGACAAAACGGAGAACTCCTTTATTTTGTAAAATTGCAAAGAGCTCCTACAAACCATGTTGGATTTAGAGTTCCAATATCATCTATCTATATGGGAGAGAACAGAGTGAAACCTAAAAATATAAACTGCTACTGTAAACGAAGGCTTCAACCTAGAAGAACAAAAATTGGTGAGCAAAGTGGGATTTGTGTACTTGTCATTACCACCACGTATCATCAAGATTGGGTGAAAAAATATTTGCTGGTATTTCCTAAACTCGTAATTTCTTGGAAGCTTGGCAAACCCTTTCAATGAAAGTGCTTTTCCACAGTATTTCTTTAGGGCTACTTGAAGAGGAAACAAACCATAGAGACAAAAATGAGAACTACTTTTTTTTGTCAAGTTTCAAACAGCTACTCAAACCATGTTGGATTTAGAGTTCCAAATTCATCTATCTATATAGGAGAGAACAGAGGAAAACCTAAATATAAAAACTGCTACTGTAGACAATCTCTTCAACCTAGAGTAACAAAATTCGGTGAGAAAAGTAGGATTTGTGTGCTGATCATTACCACCAAGTATCATCAAGATTGGGTGCAAAAGTATTTCCTGGTATTTCAGAAACTCGTTATTTCTTAGAAGCTTGGCAACCCCTCTCAATCAAAGTGCTTTTCCACAGTCTGTGCCTAGAGCTACTTGAAGAGGAAACAAACCATAGATACAAAACGGAGAACTCCTTTATTTTATCAAATTTCAAAGAGCTAATACAAACCATGTTGGATTTAGTGTTCCAAATTCATATATCAATATAGGAGAGAACAGAGGGAAACCTAAATATAAAAACTGCTACTGTAGACGAACGCTTCAACCTAGAAGAACAAAATTTGGTGAGCCAAGTGGGATTTGTGTATTGATCATTAGCACTATGTATCATCAAGATTGGGTGAAAAAATATTTGCTGGTATTTCAGAAACTCGTTATTTCTTAGAAGCTTGGCAACCCCTCCCAATGAAAGTGCTTTTTCCACAGTCTGTGCCTAGAGCTACTTGAAGTGGAAACAAACCGTAGAGACAAAACTGAGAACTCCTTTATTTTGTCAAGTTTCAAAGAGCTACTACAAACCATGTTGGATTTAGAGTTCCAAATTCATCTATCTATATAGGAGAGAACAGAGTGAAACCTAAAAATAAAAACTGCTGCTGTAATCGAACGCTTCAAACTAGAAGAACAAAAATTGGTGAGCCTAGTGGGATTTGTGTACTTGTCATTACCACCACGTATCATCAAGTTTGGTTGAAAAAATATTTGCTGGTATTTCGGAAACTCGTAATTTCTTGGAAGCTTGGCAAGCCCTTTCAATGAAAGTGCTTTTCCACAGTCTCTGCTTAGGGCTACTTGAAGAGGAAACAAACCATAGAGACAAAATGAGAACTACTTTTTTTTGGTCAAGATTCACGGAGCTACTACAATCCATCTTGGATTTAGAGTTCCAAATTCATCTATCTATATAGGAGAGAACAGAGGGAAACCTAAATATAAAAACTGCAACTGTAGACGAACGCTTCAACCTAGAAGAACAAAATTCAGTGAGCCAAGTGGGATATCTGTTATGATCATTACCACCAAGTATCATCAAAATTGGGTGAAAAAATATTTCCTGGTCTTTCGGAAACTCGTTATTTCTTAGAAGCTTGGCAACCCCTCTCAATTAAAGTGCTTTTCCACAGTCTGTGCCTAGAGCTACTAGAAGAGGAAACAAACCATAGAGACAAAACTGAGAACTCCTTTATTTTGTCAAGGTTCAAGGAGCTACAACAAACCATGTTGGATTTAGAGTTCCAAATTCATCTATCTATATAGGAGAGAACAGAGGGAAAAATAAATATAAAAACTGCTACTGTAGACGAATGCTTCAACCTAGAAGAACAAAATTCGGTGAGCCAAGTGGGATTTGTGTCCTGATCATTACCACCAAGTATCATCACGATTGGGTGAAAAAATATTTGCTGGTATTTCTGAAACTCGTTATTTCTTAGAAGCTTGGCAATCCCTCTCAATTAAATTGATTTTCCACAGTCTGTGCCTAGAGCTACTTGAAGAGGAAACAAACCATAGAGAAAAAACTGAGAACTCCTTTATTTTGTCAAGTTTCAAAGAGCTACTACAAACCATGTTGGATTTAGAGTTCCAAATTCTTCTATCTGTATAGGAGAGAACAGAGTGAAACCTAAAAATAAAAACTGCTGCTGTAAACGAACGCTTCAAACTAGAAGAACAAAAATTGGTGAGCCAAGTGGGATTTGTGTACTTGTCATTACCACCACGTATCATCAAGTTTGGTTGAAAAAATATTTGCTGGTATTTCGGAAACTCATAATTTCTTGGAAGCTTGGCAAGCCCTTTCAATGAAAGTGCTTTTTCACAGTCTCTGCTTAGGGCTACTTGAAGAGGAAACAAACCATAGAGACAATATGAGAACTACTTTTTTTTGGTCAATACTCAAGGAGCTACTACAATCCATCTTGGATTTAGAGTTCCAAATTCATCTATCTATATAGGAGAGAACAGAGGGAAACCTAAATATAAAAACTGCTACTGTAGACGAACGCTTCAACCTAGAAGAACAAAATTCGGTGAGCCAAGTGGGATTTGTGTCCTGATCATTACCACCAAGTATCATCAAGATTGGGTGAAAAAATATTTCCTGGTCTTTCGGAAACTCGTTATTTCTTAGAAGCTTGGCAACCCCTCTCAATTAAAGTGCTTTTCCACAGTCTGTGCCTAGAGCTACTAGAAGAGGAAACAAACCATAGAGACAAAACTGAGAACTCCTTTATTTTGTCAAGGTTCAAGGAGGTACTACAAACCATGTTGGATTTAGAGTTCCAAATTCATCTATCTATATAGGAGAGAACAGAGGGAAACCTAAATATAAAAACTGCTACTGTAGACGAATGCTTCAACCTAGAAGAACAAAATTCGGTGAGCCAAGTGGGATTTGTGTCCTGATCATTACCACCAAGAATCATCAAGATTGGGTGAAAAAATATTTGCTGGTATTTCGAAAACTCGTTATTTCTTAGAAGCTTGGCAACCCTTCTCAATGAAAATGCTTTTCCACAGTCTGTGCCTAGGGCTAATTGAAGAGGAAACAAACCATAGAGACAAAAATGAGAACTACTTTATTTTGTCAAGTTTCAAAGAGCTGCTGCAAACCATGTGGAATTTAGAGTTCCAAATTCATCTATCTATATAGGAGAGAACAGAGGGAAACCTAAATATAAAAACTGCTACTGTAGACGAATGCTTCAACCTAGAAAAAAAAAATTCAGTGAGCCAAGTGGGATTTGTGTCCTGATCATTACCACCAAGTATCATCAAGATTGGGTGAAAAAATATTTGCTGGTATTTCTGAAACTCGTTATTTCTTAGAAGCTTGGCAATCCCTCTCAATTAAATTGCTTTTCCACAGTCTGTGCCTAGAGCTACTTGAAGAGGAAACAAACCATAGAGAAAAAACTGAGAACTCCTTTATTTTGTCAAGTTTCAAAGAGCTACTACAAACCATGTTGGATTTAGAGTTCCAAATTCTTCTATCTATATAGGAGAGAAGAGAGTGAAACCTAAAAATAAAAACTGCTGCTGTAAACGAACGCTTCAAACTAGAAGAACAAAAATTGGTGAGCCAAGTGGGATTTGTGTACTTGTCATTACCACCACGTATCATCAAGTTTGGTTGAAAAAATATTTGCTGGTATTTCGGAAACTCATAATTTCTTGGAAGCTTGGCAAGCCTTTCAATGAAAGTGCTTTTCCACAGTCTCTGCTTAGGGCTACTTGAAGAGAAAACAAACCATAGAGACAAAATGAGAACTACTTTTTTTGGTCAAGATTCAAGGAGCTACTACAATCCATCTTGGATTTAGAGTTCCAAATTCATCTATCTATATAGGAGAGAACAGAGGGAAACCTGAATATAAAACTGCTACTGTAGACGAACCCTTCAACCTAGAAGAACAAAATTCGCTGAGCCAAGTGGGATTTGTGTCCTGATCATTACCGCCAAGTATCATCAAGATTGGGTGAAAAAATATTTCCTGGTCTTTCGGAAACTCGTTATTTCTTAGAAGCTTGGCAACCCCTCTCAATTAAAGTGCTTTTCCACAGTCTGTGCCTAGAGCTACTAGAAGAGGAAACAAACCATAGAGACAAAACTGAGAACTCCTTTATTTTGTCAAGGTTCAAGGAGCTACTACAAACCATGTTGGATTTAGAGTTCCAAATTCATCTATCTATATAGGAGAGAACAGAGGGAAACCTAAATATAAAAACTGCTACTGTAGATGAATGCTTCAACCTAGAAGAACAAAATTCGGTGAGCCAAGTGGGATTTGTGCCCTGATCATTACCACCAAGAATCATCAAGATTGGGTGAAAAAATATTTGCTGGTATTTTGAAAACTCGTTATTTCTTAGAAGCTTGGCAACCCTTCTCAATGAAAATGCTTTTCCACAGTCTGTGCCTAGGGCTAATTGAAGAGGAAACAAACCATAGAGACAAAAATGAGAACTACTTTATTTTGTCAAGTTTCAAAGAGCTACTGCAAACCATGTGGAATTTAGAGTTCCAAATTCATCTATCTATATAGGAGAGAACAGAGGGAAACCTAAATATAAAAACTGCTACTGTAGATGAATGCTTCAACCTAGAAGAAAAAAATTCAGTGAGCCACGTGGGATTTGTGTCCTGATCATTACCACCAAGTATCATCAAGATTGGGTGAAAAAATATTTGCTGGTATTTCTGAAACGCGTTATTTCTTAGAAGCTTGGCAATCCCTCTCAATTAAATTGCTTTTCCACAGTCTGTGCCTAGAGCTACTTGAAGAGGAAACAAACCATAGAGAAAAAACTGAGAACTCCTTTATTTTGTCAAGTTTCAAAGAGCTACTACAAACCATGTTGGATTTAGAGTTCCAAATTCTTCTATCTATATAGGAGAGAACAGAGGGAAACCTAAATATAAAAACTGCTACTGTAGATGAACGCTTCAACCTAGAAGAACAAAATTCGGTGAGCCAAGTGGTATTTGTGTCCTGAACATTACCACCAAGTATCATCAAGATTGGGTGAAAAAATATTTGCAGATATTTCGGAAACTCGTTATTTCTTATAACCTTGGCAACCCCTCTCAATGAAAGTGCTTTTCCACAGTCTGTGCCTAGAGCTACTTGAAGAGGAAACAAATCCTAGAGACAAAACGGAGAACTCCTTTATTTTTCAAGTTTCAAAGAGCTAATACAAACTATGTTGGATTTAGAGTTCCAAATTCATATATCTATATATTAGAGAACAGAGGGAAACCTAAATATAAAAACTGCTACTGTAGACGAACGCTTCAACCTAGAAGAACAAAATTTCGTGAGCCAATTGGGATTTGTGTACTGATCATTACCACCAAGTATCATCAAGATTGGGTGAAAAAATATTTGCTGGTATTTCGGAAACTCGTTATTTCTTAGAAGCTTGGCAACCCCTCTCAATGAAAGTGCTTTTCCACAGTCTGTGCCTAGAGCTACTTGAAGAGGAAACAAACCATAGAGACTAAACTGAGAACTCCTTTCTTTTGTCAAGTTTCAGAGAGCTACTACAAACCATGTTGGATTTAGAGTTCCAAATTCATCTATCTATAAAGGAGAGAACAGAGGGAAACCTAAATATAAAAACTGCTACTGTAGACGATCCCTTCAACCTAGAAGAACAATATTCGGTGTGCCAAGTGGGATTTGTGTCCTGATCATTACCACCAAGAATCATCAAGATTTGGTGAAAAAATATTTTCTGGTATTTGGGAAACTCGTTATTTCTTAGAAGCTTGGCAACCCCTCTCAATGAAAGTGCTTTTCCACAGTCTGTGCCTAGAGCTACTTGAAGAGGAAACAAACCACAGAGACAAAACTGAGAACTCCATTATTTTGTCAAGTATCAAAGAGTTACTAAATCCATGTTGGATTTAGAGTTCCAAATTCATCTATCTATATATGAGAGAACAGAGTGAAACCTAAAAATAAAACCTGCTACTGTAAACAAACGCTTCAACCTAGAAGAACAAAAATTGGTGAGCCAAGTGAAATTTGTGTACGTGTCATTACCACCACTTATCATCAAGATTGGTTGAAAAAATAATTGCTTGTATTTCGGAAACTCGTTATTTCTTAGAAGCTTGGCAACCCCTCTCAATGAAAGTGCTTTTCCACAGTCTGTGCCTAGAGCTACTTGAAGAGGAAACAAACCATAGAGACAAAACGGAGAACTCCTTTATTTTGTAAAATTTCAAAGAGCTCCTACAAACCATGTTGGATTTAGAGTTCCAAATTCATCTATCTATATGGGAGAGAACAGAGTGAAACCTAAAAATAAAAACTGCTACTGTTAACGAAGGCTTCAACCTAGAAGAACAAAAATTGGTGAGCAAAGTGGGATTTGTGTACTTGTCATTACCACCACGTATCATCAATATTGGTTGAAAAAATATTTGCTGGTATTTCCTAAACTCGTAATTTCTTGGAAGCTTGGCAAACCCTTTCAATGAAAGTGCTTTTCCACAGTCTTTCTTTAGGGCTACTTGAAGAGGAAACAAACCATAGAGACAAAAATGAGAACTACTTTATTTTGTCAAGTTTCAAAGAGCTACTGCAAACCATGTGGAATTTAGAGTTCCAAATTCATCTATCTATATAGGAGAGAACAGAGGGAAACCTAAATATAAAAACTGCTACTGTAGACGAATGCTTCAACCTAGAAGAAAAAAATTCAGTGAGCCAAGTGGGATTTGTGTCCTGATCATTACCACCAAGTATCATCAAGATTGGGTGAAAAAATATTTGCTGGTATTTCTGAAACTCGTTATTTCTTAGAAGCTTGGCAATCCCTCTCAATTAAATTGCTTTTCCACAGTCTGTGCCTAGAGCTACTTGAAGAGGAAACAAACCATAGAGAAAAAACTGAGAACTCCTTTATTTTGTCAAGTTTCAAAGAGCTACTACAAACCATGTTGGATTTAGAGTTCCAAATTCTTCTATCTATATAGGAGAGAACAGAGTGAAACCTAAAAATAAAAACTGCTGCTGTAAACGAACGCTTCAAACTAGAAGAACAAAAATTGGTGAGCCAAGTGGGATTTGTGTACTTGTCATTACCACCACGTATCATCAAGTTTGGTTCAAAAAATATTTGCTGGTATTTCGGAAACTCATAATTTCTTGGAAGCTTGGCAAGCCCTTTCAATGAAAGTGCTTTTCCACAGTCTCTGATTAGGGCTACTTGAAGAGGAAACAAACCATAGAGACAAAATGAGAACTACTTTTTTTTGGTCAAGATTCAAGGAGCTACTACAATCCATCTTGGATTTAGAGTTCCAAATTCATCTATCTATATAGGAGAGAACAGAGGGAAACCTGAATATAAAAACTGCTACTGTAGACGAACGCTTCAACCTAGAAGAACAAAATTCGGTGAGCCAAGTGGGATTTGTGTCCTGATCATTACCACCAAGTATCATCAAGATTGGGTGAAAAAATATTTCCTGGTCTTTCGGAAACTCGTTATTTCTTAGAAGCTTGGCAACCCCTCTCAATTAAAGTGCTTTTCCACAGTCTGTGCCTAGAGCTACTAGAAGAGGAAACAAACCATAGAGACAAAACTGAGAACTCCTTTATTTTGTCAAGGTTCAAGGAGCTACTACAAACCATGTTGGATTTAGAGTTCCAAATTCATCTATCTATATAGGAGAGAACAGAGGGAAACCTAAATATAAAAACTGCTACTGTAGACGAATGCTTCAACCTAGAAGAACAAAATTCGGTGAGCCAAGTGGGATTTGTGTCCTGATCATTACCACCAAGAATCATCAAGATTGGGTGAAAAAATATTTGCTGGTATTTCGAAAACTCGTTATTTCTTAGAAGCTTGGCAACCCTTCTCAATGAAAATGCTTTTCCACAGTCTGTGCCTAGGGCTAATTGAAGAGGAAACAAACCATAGAGACAAAAATGAGAACTACTTTATTTTGTCAAGTTTCAAAGAGCTACTGCAAGCCATGTGGAATTTAGAGTTCCAAATTCATCTATCTATATAGGAGAGAACAGAGGGAAACCTAAATATAAAAACTGCTACTGTAGACGAATGCTTCAACCTAGAAGAAAAAAATTCAGTGAGCCAAGTGGGATTTGTGTCCTGATCATTACCACCAAGTATCATCAAGATTGGGTGAAAAAATATTTGCTGGTATTTCTGAAACTCGTTATTTCTTAGAAGCTTGGCAACCCCTCTCAATTAAATTGCTTTTCCACAGTCTGTGCCTAGAGCTACTTGAAGAGGAAACAAACCATAGAGACTAAACTGAGAACTCCTTTATTTTGTCAAGTTTCAGAGAGCTACTACAAACCATGTTGGATTTAGAGTTCCAAATTCATCTATCTATATAGGAGAGAACAGAGGGAAACCTAAATATAAAAACTGCTACTGTAGACGATCCCTTCAACCTAGAAGAACAATATTCGGTGTGCCAAGTGGGATTTGTGTCCTGATCATTACCACCAAGAATCATCAAGATTTGGTGAAAAAATATTTTCTGGTATTTGGGAAACTCGTTATTTCTTAGAAGCTTGGCAACCCCTCTCAATGAAAGTGCTTTTCCACAATCTTTGCCTAGAGCTACTTGAAGAGGAAACAAACCACAGAGACAAAACTGAGAACTCCATTATTTTGTCAAGTATCAAAGAGCTACTAAATCCATGTTGGATTTAGAGTTCCAAATTCATCTATCTATATAGGAGAGAACAGAGTGAAACCTAAAAATAAAAACTACTACTGTAAACAAACGCTTCAACCTAGAAGAACAAAAATTGGTGAGCCAAGTGAAATTTGTGTACGTGTCATTACCACTACGTATCATCAAGATTGGTTGAAAAAATAATTGCTTGTATTTCGGAAACTCGTTATTTCTTAGAAGCTTGGCAACCCCTCTCAATGAAAGTGCTTTTCCACAGTCTGTGCCTAGAGCTACTTGAAGAGGAAACAAACCATAGAGACAAAACGGAGAACTCCTTTATTTTGTAAAATTTCAAAGAGCTCCTACAAACCATGTTGGATTTAGAGTTCCAAATTCATCTATCTATATGGGAGAGAACAGAGTGAAACCTAAAAATAAAAACTGCTACTGTAAACGAAGGCTTCAACCTAGAAGAACAAAAATTGGTGAGCAAAGTGGGATTTGTATACTTGTCATTACCACCACGTATCATCAAGATTGGTTGAAAAAATATTTGCTGGTATTTCCTAAACTCGTAATTTCTTGGAAGCTTGGCAAACCCTTTCAATGAAAGTGCTTTTCCACAGTCTTTCTTTAGGGCTACTTGAAGAGGAAACAAACCATAGAGACAAAACTGAGAACTACTTTTTTTTGTCAAGTTTCAAACAGCTACTCAAACCATGTTGGATTTAGAGTTCCAATTTCATCTATCTATATAGGAGAGAACAGAGGAAAACCTAAATATAAAAACTGCTACTGTAGACAAACTCTTCAACCTAGAGTAACAAAATTCGGTGAGAAAAGTAGGATTTGTGTGCTGATCATTATCACCAAGTATCATCAAGATTGGGTGAAAAAGTATTTCCTGGTATTTCAGAAACTCGTTATTTCTTAGAAGCTTGGCAACCCCTCTCAATCAAAGTGCTTTTCCACAGTCTGTGCCTAGAGCTACTTGAAGAGGAAACAAACCATAGATACAAAACGGAGAACTCCTTTATTTTATCAAATTTCAAAGAGCTAATACAAACCATGCTGGATTTAGTGTTCCAAATTCATATATCAATATAGGAGAGAACAGAGGGAAACCTAAATATAAAAACTGCTACTGTAGACGAACGCTTCAACATAGAAGAACAAAATTTGGTGAGCCAAGTGGGATTTGTGTATTCATCATTAGCACTATGTATCATCAAGATTGGGTGAAAAAATATTTGCTGGTATTTCGAAAAATCGTTATGTCTTAGAAGCTTGGCAACCCCTCCCAATGAAAGTGCTTTTTCCACAGTCTGTCCCTAGAGCTACTTGAAGAGGAAACAAACCATAGAGACAAAAAAGAGAACTCCTTAAATTGTCAAGTTTCAAAGAGCTACTACAAACCATGTTGGATTTAGAGTTCCAAATTCACCTATGTATATAGGAGAGAACAGAGGGAAACCTAAATATAAAAACTGCTACTGTAGACGAACGCTTCAACTAGAAGAACAAAATTCGGTGAGCCAAGTGGGATTTGTGTCCTGATCATTACCACCATGAATCATCAAGATTGGGTGAAAAAATATTTGCTGGTATTTCGGAAACTCGTTATTTCTTAGAAGCTTGGCAACCCCTCTCAATGAAAGTGCTTTTCCACAGTCTTGCCTAGAGCTACATGAAGAGGAAACAAACCATAGAGACAAAACGGAGAACTCCTTTATTTTGTCAAGTTTCAAAGAGCTACTACAAACCATGTTGGATTTAGAGTTCCAAATTCATCTATCTATATAGGAGAGAACAGAGGGAAACCTAAATATAAAAACTGCTACTGTAGACGAATGTTTCAATCTAGAAGAACAAAATTCGGTGAGCCAAGTGGGATTTCTGTACTGATCATTACCACCAAGTATCATCAAGATTGGGTGAAGAAATATTTGCTGGTATTTCGGAAACTCGTTAATTCTTAGAAGCTTGGCAACCCATCTCAATGAAAGTGCTTTTCTACAGTCTGTGCCTAGGGCTAATTGAAGAGGAAACAAACCATAGAGACAAAATTTAGAACTACTTTATTTTGTCAAGTATCAAAGAGCTACTACAAACCATGTTGGATTTAGAGTTCCAAATTCATCTATCTATATAGGAGAGAATAGAGTGAAACCTAAAAATAAAAACTGATACTGTAAACGAAGGCTTCAACCTAGAAGAACAAAATTTGGTGAGCCATGTGGGATTTGTGTACTTTTCAATACCACCACGTATCATCCAGATCGGGTGAAAAAATATTTGCTGGTATTTCGGAAACTCGTAATTTCTTTGAATCTTTTCAACTCCTTTCAATGAAAGTGCTTTTCCACAGTCTCTGCTTAGGGCTACTTGAAGAGGAAACAAACCTTAGAGACAAAACTGAGAACTACTATTTTGTCAAGTTTCAAAGAGCTACTACAAACCATGTTGGATTTAGAGTTCCAAATTAATCTATCTATATAGGAGAGAACAGAGGCAAACCTAAAAATATAAACTGCTACTGTAAAAGAACGCTTCAACCAAGAAGAGCAAAATTTGGTAAGCCAAGTGGGATTTGTGTACCGATCATTACCACCACATATCATCAAGATTGGGTGAAAAAATATTTGCTGGTATTTCGGAAACTCGTTATTTCTTAGAAGCTTGGCAACCCCTCTCATTGAAAGTGCTTTTCCACAGTCTGTGCCTACGGCTACTTGAAGAGGAAACAAACCATAGAGACAAAACTGAGAACTCCTTTATTTTGTCAAGTTTCAAAGAGCTACTACAAACCATGTTGGATTTAGAGTTCCAAATTCATCTATCTATATTTGAGAGAACAGAGGGAAACCTAAATATAAAAACTGCTACTGTAGACGAACGGTTCAACCTAGAAGAACAAAATATGGTGAGCCAAGTGGGATTTGTGTACTGATCATTACCACCACATATCATCAAGATTGGGTGAAAAAATATTTGCTGGTATTTTGGTAACTCGTGATTTCTTAGAAGCTTGGCAACTTCTCTCAATGAAAGTGCTTTTCCACAGTCTGTGCCTAGAACTTCTTTAAGAGGAAACAAACCATAGAGACAAAAATGAGAGCTTCTTTATTTTATCATGTTTCCAAGAGCTAATAAAAACCATGTTGGATTTAGAATTCCAAATTTATCTATCTATGTAAGAGAGAACAGAGGGAAACCGAAATATAAAAACTGCTACTGTAGAAGAACGCTTTAACCTAGAAGAACAAAATTTACTGAGCCAAGTGGGATTTGTGTACTGATCATTACCACCACGTGTCATCAAGATTGGGTGAAAATATATTTGCTGGTATTTCAGAAACTCGTTATTTCTTAGAAGCTTGGCAACCCCTCTCAATAAAAGTGCTTTTCCACAGTCTGTGCCTAGGGCTACTTGAAGAGGAAACAGACCATAGAGACAAAACTGAGAACTCCTTTATTTTGTCAAGTTTCAAAGAGCTACTACAAACCATGTTGGATTTAGAGTTCCAAATTCTTCTATCTATATAGGAGAGAACAGAGTGAAACCTAAAAATAAAAACTGCTGCTGTAAACGAACGCTTCAAACTAGAAGAACAAAAATTGGTGAGCCAAGTGGGATTTGTGTACTTGTCATTACCACCACGTATCATCAAGTTTGGTTGAAAAAATATTTGCTGGTATTTCGGCAACTCGTAATTTCTTGGAAGCTTGGCAAGCCCTTTCAATGAAAGTGCTTTTCCACAGTCTCTGCTTAGGGCTACTTGAAGAGGAAACAAACCATAGAGACAAAATGAGAACTACTTTTTTTTGGTCAAGATTCAAGGAGCTACTACAATCCATCTTGGATTTAGAGTTCCAAATTCATCTATCTATATAGGAGAGAACAGAGAGAAACCTAAATATAAAAACTGCTACTGTAGACGAACGCTTCAACCTAGAAGAACAAAATTCGGTGAGCCAAGTGGGATTTGTGTCCTGATCATTACCACCAAGTATCATCAAGATTGGGTGAAAAAATATTTCCTGGTCTTTCGGAAACTCGTTATTTCTTAGAAGCTTGGCAACCCCTCTCAATTAAAGTGCTTTTCCACAGTCTGTGCCTAGAGCTACTAGAAGAGGAAACAAACCACAGAGACAAAACTGAGAACTCCTTTATTTTGTCAAGGTTCAAGGAGCTACTACAAACCATGTTGGATTTAGAGTTCCAAATTCATCTATCTATATTTGAGAGAACAGAGGGAAACCTAAATATAAAAACTGCTACTGTAGACGAACGGTTCAACCTAGAAGAACAAAATATGGTGAGCCAAGTGGGATTTGTGTACTGATCATTACCACCACATATCATCAAGATTGGGTGAAAAAATATTTGCTGGTATTTTGGTAACTCGTGATTTCTTAGAAGCTTGGCAACTTCTCTCAATGAAAGTGCTTTTCCACAGTCTGTGCCTAGAACTTCTTTAAGAGGAAACAAACCATAGAGACAAAAATGAGAGCTTCTTTATTTTATCATGTTTCCAAGAGCTAATAAAAACCATGTTGGATTTAGAATTCCAAATTTATCTATCTATGTAAGAGAGAACAGAGGGAAACCGAAATATAAAAACTGCTACTGTAGAAGAACGCTTTAACCTAGAAGAACAAAATTTACTGAGCCAAGTGGGATTTGTGTACTGATCATTACCACCACGTGTCATCAAGATTGGGTGAAAATATATTTGCTGGTATTTCGAAAACTCGTTATTTCTTAGAAGCTTGGCAACCCTTCTCAATGAAAATGCTTTTCCACAGTCTGTGCCTAGGGCTAATTGAAGAGGAAACAAACCATAGAGACAAAAATGAGAACTACTTTATTTTGTCAAGTTTCAAAGAGCTACTGCAAACCATGTGGAATTTGGAGTTACAAATTCATCTATCTATATAGGAGAGAACAGAGGGAAACCTAAATATAAAAACTGCTACTGTAGACGAATGCTTCAACCTAGAAGAAAAAAATTCAGTGAGCCAAGAGGGATTTATGTCCTGATCATTACCACCAAGTATCATCAAGATTGGGTGAAAAAATATTTGCTGGTATTTCTGAAACTCGTTATTTCTTAGAAGCTTGGCAATCCCTCTCAATTAAATTGCTTTTCCACAGTCTGTGCCTAGAGCTACTTGAAGAGGAAACAAACCATAGAGAAAAAACTGAGAACTCCTTTATTTTGTCAAGTTTCAAAGAGCTACTACAAACCATGTTGGATTTAGAGTTCCAAATTCTTCTATCTATATAGGAGAGAACAGAGGGAAACCTAAATATAAAAACTGCTACTGTAGATGAACGCTTCAACCTAGAAGAACAAAATTCGGTGAGCCAAGTGGTATTTGTGTCCTGAACATTACCACCAAGTATCATCAGGATTGGGTGAAAAAATATTTGCAGATATTTCGGAAACTCGTTATTTCTTAGAACCTTGGCAACCCCTCTCAATGAAAGTGCTTTTCCACAGTCTGTGCCTAGAGCTACTTGAAGAGGAAACAAATCCTAGAGACAAAACGGAGAACTCCTTTATTTTTCAAGTTTCAAAGAGCTAATACAAACTATGTTGGATTTAGAGTTCCAAAATCATATATCTATATATTAGAGAACAGAGGGAAACCTAAATATAAAAACTGCTACTGTAGACGAACGCTTCAACCTAGAAGAACAAAATTTCGTGAGCCAATTGGGATTTGTGTACTGATCATTACCACCAAGTATCATCAAGATTGGGTGAAAAAATATTTGCTGGTATTTCGGAAACTCGTTATTTCTTAGAAGCTTGGCAACCCCTCTCAATGAAAGTGCTTTTCCACAGTCTGTGCCTAGAGCTACTTGAAGAGGAAACAAACCATAGAGACTAAACTGAGAACTCCTTTATTTTGTCAAGTTTCAGAGAGCTACTACAAACCATGTTGGATTTAGAGTTCCAAATTCATCTATCTATATAGGAGAGAACAGAGGGAAACCTAAATATAAAAACTGCTACTGTAGACGATCCCTTCAACCTAGAAGAACAATATTCGGTGTGCCAAGGGGGATTTGTGTCCTGATCATTACCACCAAGAATCATCAAGATTTGGTGAAAAAATATTTTCTGGTATTTGGGAAACTCGTTATTTCTTAGAAGCTTGGCAACCCCTCTCAATGAAAGTGCTTTTCCACAGTCTGTGCCTAGAGCTACTTGAAGAGGAAACAAACCATAGAGACTAAACGGAGAACTCCTTTATTTTGTCAAGTATCAAAGAGCTACTAAATCCATGTTGGATTTAGAGTTCCAAATTCATCTATCTATATAGGAGAGAAACGAGTGAAACCTAAAAATAAAAACTGCTACTGTAAACAAACGCTTCAACCTAGAAGAACAAAAATTGGTGAGCCAAGTGGGATTTGTGTACGTGTCATTACCACCACATATAATCAAGATTGGTTGAAAAAATAATTGCTTGTATTTCGGAAACTCGTTATTTCTTAGAAGCTTGGCAAACCCACTCAATGAAAGTTCTTTTCCACAGTCTGTGCCTAGAGCTACTTGAGGAGGAAACAAACCATAGAGACAAAACGGAGAACTCCTTTATTTTGTAAAGTTTCAAAGAGCTAATACAAACCATGTTGGATTTAGAGTTCCAAACTCATATATCAATATAGGAGAGAACAGAGGGAAACCTAAGTATAAAAACTGCTACTGTAGATGAACGCTTCAACCTAGAAGAACAAAATTTGGTGAGCCAAGTGGAATTTGTGTATTGATCATTACCACCATGTATCATGAAGATTGGGTGAAAAAATATTTGCTGGTATTTCAGAAACTCGTTATTCTTAGAAGATTGGCAACCCCTGTCAATGAAAGTGCTTTTCCACAGTCTGTGCCTAGAGCTACTTGAAGAGGAAACAAACCATAGAGACAAAAAAGAGAACTCCTTAATTTGTCAAGTTTCAAAGAGCTACTACAAACCATGTTGGATTTAGAGTTCCAAATTCACCTATCTATATAGGAGAGAACAGAGGGAAACCTAAATATAAAAACTGCTACTGTAGACGAACGCTTCAACTAGAAGAACAAAATTCGGTGAGCCAAGTGGGATTTGTGTCCTGATCATTACCACCATGAATCATCAAGATTGGGTGAAAAAATATTTGCTGGTATTTCGAAAACTCGTTATTTCTTAGAAGCTTGGCAACCCCTCTCAATGAAAGTGCTTTTCCACAGTCTTTGCCTAGAGCTACTTGAAGAGGAAACAAACCATAGAGACAAAACGGAGAACTCCTTTATTTTGTCAAGTTTCAAAGAGCTACAACAAACCATGTTGGATTTAGAGTTCCAAATTCATCTATCTATATAGGAGAGAATAGAGTGAAACCTAAAAATAAAAACTGCCACTGTAAACGAAGGCTTCAACCTAGAAGAACAAAATTTGGTGAGCCATGTGGGATTTGTGTACTTTTCAATACCACGACGTATCATCCAGATCGGGTGAAAAAATATTTGTTGGTATTTCGGAAACTCGTGATTTCTTTGAATCTTGGCAACTCCTTTCAATGAAAGTGCTTTTCCAAAGTCTCTGCTTAGGGCTACTTGAAGAGGAAACAAACCTTAGAGACAAAACTGAGAACTACTATTTTGTCAAGTTTCAAAGAGCTACTACAAACCATGTTGGATTTAGAGTTCCAAATTAATCTATCTATATAGGAGAGAACAGAGGCAAACCGAAAAATATAAACGGGTACTGTAAAAGAACGCTTCAACCAAGAAGAGCAAAATTTGGTAAGCCAAGTGGGATTTTTGTACCGATCATTACCACCACATATCATCAAGATTGGGTGAAAAAATATTTGCTGGTATTTCGGAAACTCGTTATTTCTTAGAAGCTTGGCAACAACTCTCAATGAAAGTGGTTTTCCACAGTCTGTGCCTAGGGCTACTTGAAGAGGAAACAAACCATAGAGACAAAACTCAGAATTCCTTTATTTTGTCAAGTTTCAAACAGCTACTACAAACCATGTTGTATTTAGAGTTCCAAATTCATCTATCTATATATGAGAGAACAGAGTGACACCTAAATATAAAAACTGCTACTGTAGACGAACGCTTCAACCTAGAAGTACAAAATTTGGTGAGCAAAGTGGGATTTGTGTACTGATCATTACCACCAAGTATCATCAAGATTCGGTGAAAAAATATTTGCTGGTATTTCGGAAACTCGTAATTTCTTAGAAGCTTGGCAATCCCTCTCAATTAAATTGCTTTTCCACAGTCTGTGCCTAGAGCTACTTGAAGAGGAAACAAACCATAGAGAAAAAACTGAGAACTCCTTTATTTTGTCAAGTTTCAAAGAGCTACTACAAACCATGTTGGATTTAGAGTTCCAAATTCTTCTATCTATATAGGAGAGAACAGAGTGAAACCTAAAAATAAAAACTGCTGCTGTAAACGAACGCTTCAAACTAGAAGAACAAAAATTGGTGAGCCAAGTGGGATTTGTGTACTTGTCATTACCACCACGTATCATCAAGTTTGGTTGAAAAAATATTTGCTGGTATTTCGGAAACTCGTAATTTCTTGGAAGCTTGGCAAGCCCTTTCAATGAAAGTGCTTTTCCACAGTCTCTGCTTAGGGCTACTTGAAGAGGAAACAAACTATAGAGACAAAATGAGAACTACTTTTTTTTGGTCAAGATTCAAGGAGCTACTACAATCCATCTTGGATTTAGAGTTCCAAATTCATCTATCTATATAGGAGAGAACAGAGAGAAACCTAAATATAAAAACTGCTACTGTAGACGAACGCTTCAACCTAGAAGAACAAAATTCGGTGAGCCAAGTGGGATTTGTGTCCTGATCATTACCACCAAGTATCATCAAGATTGGGTGAAAAAATATTTCCTGGTCTTTTGGAAACTCGTTATTTCTTAGAAGCTTGGCAACCCCTCTCAATTAAAGTGCTTTTCCACAGTCTGTGCCTAGAGCTACTAGAAGAGGAAACAAACCATAGAGAAAAAACTGAGAACTCCTTTATTTTGTCAAGGTTCAAGGAGCTACTACAAACCATGTTGGATTTAGAGTTCCAAATTCATCTATCTATATAGGAGAGAACAGAGGGAAACCTAAATATAAAAACTGCTACTGTAGACGAATGCTTCAACCTAGAAGAACAAAATTCGGTGAGCCAAGTGGGATTTGTGTCCTGATCATTACCACCAAGAATCATCAAGATTGGGTGAAAAAATATTTGCTGGTATTTCGAAAACTCGTTATTTCTTAGAAGCTTGGCAACCCTTCTCAATGAAAATGCTTTTCCACAGTCTGTGCCTAGGGCTAATTGAAGAGGAAACAAACCATAGAGACAAAAATGAGAACTACTTTATTTTGTCAAGTTTCAAAGAGCTACTGCAAACCATGTGGAATTTGGAGTTCCAAATTCATCTATCTATATAGGAGAGAACAGAGGGAAACCTAAATATAAAAACTGCTACTGTAGACGAATGCTTCAACCTAGAAGAAAAAAATTCAGTGAGCCAAGTGGGATTTATGTCCTGATCATTACCACCAAGTATCATCAAGATTGGGTGAAAAAATATTTGCTGGT
>NW_027516476.1:34762-58716 GCF_048772815.1 Callospermophilus lateralis
AAACCATAGAGACAAAACTGAGAACACCTTTAATTTTGTTCAAGTTTCAAAAGAGCTACTACAAACCATGTTTTATTTAGAGTTCCAAATTCATCTATCTATATAGGAGAGAACAGAGGGAAACCTAATATAAAAACTGCTACTGTAGACGAACGCTTCAACCTAGAATAACAAAATTTGTTCAGCCAATGTGGGAAATGTGTACTGATCATTAGCACCAAGTATCATCAAGATTGGGTGAAAAAATATTTGCTGGTATTTCGGAAACTCGTTATTTCTTAGAAGTTTGACAACCCCTCTCAATGAAAGTGCTTTTACACAGTCTGTGCCTAGGGCTACTTGAAGATGAAACAAACCATAGAGACAAAACTGAGAACTCCTTTATTTTGTCAATTTTCAAAGAGCTACTACAAACCATGTTGGATTTAGAGTTCCAAATTCATCTATCTATATATGAGAGAAAAGAGTGAAACCTAAATATAAAAACTGCTACTGTAGACGAACGCTTCAAGCTAGAAGAACAAAATTTGGTGAGCCAAGTGGGATTTGTGTACTGATCATTACCACCAAGTATCATCAAGATTGGGTGAAATAATATTTGCTGGTATTTGAAACACGTTATTTCTTAGAAGCTTGGCAACCCCTCTCAATGAAAGTGCTTTTCCACAGTCTGTGCCTAGGGCTACTTGAGGAGGAAACAAACCATAGAGACAAAACTGAGAACTTCTTTATTTTGTCAATTTTCAAAGAGCTACTACAAACCATGTTGGATTTAGAGTTCCAAATTCATCTATCTATATAAGAGAGAACAGAGTGAAACCTAAATATAAAAACTGCTACTGTAGACGATCGCTTCAAGCTAGAAGAACTAAATTTGGTGAGCCAAGTGGGATTTGTGTACTGATCATTACCACCAAATATCATCAAGATTGGGTGAAATAATATTTGCTAGTATTTCGGAAACTCGTTATTTCTTAGACGCTTGGCAACCCATCTCAATGAAAGTGGTTTCCACAGTGTGTGCCTAGGGCTACTTGAAGAGGAAACAAACCATAGAGACAAAAATGAGAACTCTTTTATTTTGTCAAGTTTCAAAGAGCTACTACAAACCATGTTGGATTTTAGTTCCAAATTCATGTATCTATATAGGAGAGAACAGAGGGAAACCTAAATATAAAAACTGCTACTGTAGAAGAACGCTTCAACCTAGAATAACAAAATTTGGTGAGCCAAGTGGGAAATGTGTAATGATCATTAGCACCAAGTATCATCAAGATTGGGTGAAAAAATATTTGCTGGTATTTCGGAAACTCGTTATTTCTTAGAAGCTTGGCCACCCCTCTCAATAAAAGTGCTTTTTCCACAGTTTGTGCATAGGGCTACTTGAAGAGGAAACAAACCATAGAGACAAAACTGAGAACTCCTTTATTGTGTCAAGTTTCAAAGAGCTACTACAAACCATGTTTTATTTAGAGTTCCAAATTCATCTATCTATATAGGAAAGAACAGAGGGAAACCTAAATATAAAAACTGCTAATGTAGACGATCGCTTCAAACTAGAAGAACAAAATTTGGTGAGCCAAGTGGGATTTGGGTACTGATCATTACCACCAAGTATCATCAAGATTGGGTGAAAAAACATTTGCTAGTATTTCGGAAACTCGTTATTTCTTAGACGCTTGGCAACCCATCTCAATGAAAGTGGTTTTCCACAGTGTGTGCCTAGGGCTACTTGAAGAGGAAACAAACCATAGAGACAAAACTGAGAACCTCCTTTATTTTGTCAAGTTTCAAAGAGCTACTACAAACCATGTTGGATTAGGGTTTCCAAATTCATCTAACTGTATAGGAAGAACAGAGGGAAACCTAAATATAAAAACTGCTACTGTAGACGAACGCTTCAACCTAGAAGAACAAAATTTGGTGAGCCAAGTGGGATTTGTGTACTGATCATTACCACCAAGTATCATCAAGATTGGGTGAAAAAATATTTGCTGGTATTTCGGAACCTCGAAATTTTCTTAGAAGCTTGGCAACCCTCTCAATGAAAGTGCTTTTCCACAGTCTGTGCCTCGGGCAATTGAAGCGGAAAGAAACCATAGAGACAAAACTGAGAACTCATTTATTTTGTCAAGTTTCAAAGAGCTACTACAAACCATGTTGGATTTAGAGTTCCAAATTCATCTATCTATATAGGAGAGAACAGAGGGAAACTAAATATAAAAACTGCTACTGTAGACGAATGCTTCAAGCTAGAAGAACAAAATTTGGTGAGCCAAGTGGGACTTGTGTACTGATATTAGGAACAAGTATCATCAAGATTGGGTCAAAAAATATTTGCTGGTATTTCGGAAACTCGTTATTTCTTAGAAGCTTGGAAACCCCTCTCAATGAAAGTGCTTTTCCACAGTCTGTGCCTAGGGCTACTTGAAGAGGAAACAAACCACAGAGACAAAACTGAGAACTCCTTTATTTTGTCAAGTTTCAAAGAGCTACTACAAACCATGTTTTATGTAGAGTTCCAAATCTTATCTTATAGGAAGAGAACAGAGGGAAACCTAAATATAAAAACTGCTACTGTAGACGAACGCTTCAACCTAGAATAACAAAATTTGGTGAGCCAAGTGGGAAATGTGTACTGATCATTAGCTCCAAGTATCATCAAGATTGGGTGAAAAAATATTTGCTGGTATTCGGAAAACTCGTTATTATCTTAGAAGTTTGGAAACCCCTCTCAATGAAAGTGCTTTTCCACAGACTGTGCCTAGGGCTACTTGAAGAGGAAACAAACCATAGAGACAAAACTGAGAACTCCTTTTTTTGTCAAGTTTCAAAGAGCTACTACAAACCATGTTTTATTTAGAGTTCCAAATTCATCTATCTATATAGGAGAGAACAGAGGGAAACCTAAATATAAAACTGCTACTGTAGACGAACGCTTCAACCTAGAATAACAAAACTTGGTGAGCCAAGTGGGAAATGTGTACTGATCATTAGCACCAAGTATCATCAAGATTGGGTGAAAAAATATTTGCTGGTATTTCAGAAACTCGTTATTTCTTAGAAGCTTGGCAACCCCTCTCAATGAAAGTGCTTTTACACAGTCTGTGCCTAGGGCTACTTGAAGAGGAAACAAACCATAGAGACAAAACTGAGAACTCCTTTATTTTGTCAATTTTCAAAGAGCTACTACAAACCATGTTGGATTTAGAGTTCCAAATTCATCTATCTATATATGAGAGAACAGAGTGAAACCTAAATATAAAAACTGCTACGGTAGACGAACGCTTCAAGCTAGAAGAACAAAATTTGTTGAGCCAGTGGGATTTGTGTACTGATCATTACCACCAAGTATCATCAAGATTGGGTGAAATAATATTTGCTGGTATTTCGGAAACCCGTTATTTCTTAGAAGCTTGGAAACCCCTCTCAATGAAAGTGCTTTTCCACAGTCTGTGCCTAGGGCTACTTGAAGCAGAAACAAACCATAGAGAAAAACTGAAAACTCCTTTATTTTGTCTAGTTTCAAAGAGCTACTACAAACCATTTTGGATTTAGAGTTACAAATTCATCTAACTGTATAGGAGAGAACAGAGGGAAACCTAAATATAAAAACTGCTACTGTAGACGAACGCTTCAACCTAGAAGAACAAAATTTGGTGAGCCAAGTGGGATTTGTGTACTGATCATTACCACCAAGTATCATCAAGTTTGGGTGAAAAAATATTTGCTGGTATTTCGGAACCTCGAAATTTCTTAGAAGCTTGGCAACCCCTCTCAATGAAAGTGCTTTTCCACAGTCTGTGCCTCGGGCTACTTGAAGCGGAAAGAAACCATAGAGACAAAACTGAGAACTCATTTATTTTGTCAAGTTTCAAAGACCTACTACAACCATGTTGGATTTAGAGTTCCAAATTCATCTATCTATATAGGAGAGAACAGAGGGAAACCTAAATATAAAAACTGCTACTGTAGACGAACGCTTCAAGCTAGAAGAACAAAATTTGGTGAGCCAAGTGGGACTTGTGTACTGATTATTAGGAACAAGTATCATCAAGATGGGGTTAAAAAATATTTGCTGGTATTTCGGAAACTCGTTATTTCTTAGAAGCTTGGAAAACCCTCTCAATGAAAGTGCTTTTCCACAGTCTGTGCCTAGGGCTACTTGAAGAGGAAACAAACCATAGAGACAAAACTGAGAACTCCTTTATTTTGTCAAGTTTCAAAGAGCTACTACAAACCATGTTGGATTTAGGGTTCCAAATTCATCTAACTGTATAGGAGAGAACAGAGGGAAAAATAAATATAAAAACTGCTACTGTAGACGAACACTTCAACCTAGAATAACAAATTATGGTGAGCAAAGTGGGATTTTTGTACTTATCATTACCCCCAAGTATCATCAAGATTGGGTGAAAAAATATTTGCTGGTATTTCGGAAACTCGAAATTTCTTAGAAGCTTTGCAACCCCTCTCAATGAAAGTGGTTTTCCACAGTCTGTGCCTAGGGCTACTTGAAGAGGAAACAACCATAGAGACAAAACTGAGAACTCATTTATTTTGTCAAGTTTCAAAGAGCTACTACAAACCATGTTGGATTTAGAGTTCCAAATTCATCTATCTATATAGGAGAGAACTGAGGGAAACCTAAATATAAAAACTGCTACTGTAGACGAACGCTTCAACCTAGAAGAACAAAATTTGGTGAGCCAAGTGGGATTTGTGTACTGATCATTACCACCAAGTATCATCAAGATTGGGTGAAAAAATATTTGCTGGTATTTCGGAAACTCGTAATTTCTTAGAAGCTTGGCAACCCCTCTCAATGAAAGTGCTTTTCCACAGACTGTGCCTAGGGCTACTTGAATGGGAAACAAGTCATAGAAACAAAATTGAGAACTCCTTTACTTTGTCAAGTTTCAAAGAGCTACTACAAACCATGTTTTATTTAGAGTTCCAAATTCATCTATCTATATAGGAGAGAACAGAGGGAAACCTAAATATAAAAACTGCTACTGTAGACGAACGCTTCAACCTAGAAGAACAAAATTTGGTGAGCCAAGTGGGATTTGTGTACTGATCATTACCACCAGGTATCATCACGATTGGGTGAAAAAATATTTGCTGGTATTTCGGAAACTCGTAATTTCGTAGAAGCGTGGCAACCCCTCTCAATGAAAGTGCTTTTCCACAGTCTGTGCCTAGGGCTACATGAAGAGGAAACAAGCCATAGAGACAATACTGAGAACTCCTTTATTTTGTCAAGTTTCAAAGAACTACTAGAAACCATGTTGGATATAGAGTTCCAAATTCATCTATCTATATATGAGAGAACAGAGAGAAACCTAAATATAAAAACTGATACTGTAGACGAACGCTTCAACCTAGAAGAACAAAATTTGGTGAGCCAAGTGGGATTTGTGTACTGATCATTACCACCAAGGATCATCAAGATTGGGTGAAAAAATATTTGCTGGTATTTCGGAAACTCGTAATTTCTTAGAAGCTTGGCAAACCCTCTCAATGAAAGTGCTTTTCCACAGTCTGTGCCTAGGGCTACTTGAAGAGGAAACAAACCATAGAGACAAAACTGAGAACTCTTTTATTTTGTCAAGTTTCAAAGAGCTACTACAAACCATGTTGGATTTAGAGTTCCAAATTCATCTAACTATATAGGAGAGAACTGAGGAAAACCTAAATATAAAAACTGCTACTGTAGACGAACGCTTCAACCTAGAAGAACAAAATTTGGTGAGCCAAGTGGGACTTGTGTACTGATTATTAGCAAGAAGTATCATCAAGATTGGGTGAAAAAATATTTGCCGGTATTTCGGAAACTTGTTATTTCTTAGAAGCTTGGCAACCCCTCTCAATGAAAGTGCTTTTCCACAGTCTGTGCCTAGGGCTTCTTGACGAGGAAACAAACCATAGAGACAAAACTGAGAACTCCTTTATTTTGTCAACTTTCAAAGAGCTACTACAAACCATGTTTTATTTAGAGTTCCAAATTTATCTATCTACATAGGAGAGAACAGAGGGAAACCTAAATATAAAAACTGCTACTGTAGACGATCGCTTCAAACTAGAAGAACAAAATTTGGTGAGCCACGTGGGATTTGTGTACTGATCATTACCACCAAGTGTCATCAAGATTGGGTGAAAAAATATTTGCTGGTATTTCGGAAACTCGTAATTTATAGAGGCTTGGCAACCCCTCTCAATGAAAGTGCTTTTCCACAGTCTGTGCCTAGGGCTACTTGAAGAGGAAACACCATAGAGACAAAACTGAGAACCTCTTTATTTTGTCAAGTTTCAAAGAGCTACGAAAAACCATGTTAGATTTAGAGTTCCAAATTCATCTATCTATATATGAGAGAACAGAGTGAAACCTAAATATAAAACTGCTACTGTAGACGATCGCTTCAAGCTAGAAGAACAAAATTTGGTGAGCCAAGTGGGATTTGTGTACTGATCATTACCACCAAGTATCATCAAGATTGGGTGAAAAAATATTTGCTGGTATTTCGGAAACTCGTTATTTCTTAGAAGCTTGGAAACCCCTCTCAATGAAAGTGCTTTTCCACAGTCTGTGCCTAGGGCTACTTGAAGAGGAAACAAGCCATAGAGACAAAATTGAGAACTCCTTTATTTTGTCAAGTTTCAAAGAGCTACTACAAACCATGTTGGATTTAGAGTTCCAAATTCAGCTATCTATATAGGAGAGAACAGAGGGAAACCTAAATATAAAAACTGCTACTGTAGACGAACGCTTCAACCTAGAAGAACAAAATTTGGTGAGCCAAGTGTGATTTGTGTACTGATCATTACCATCAAGTATCATGAAGATTGGGTGAAAAAATATTTGCTGGTATTTTGGAAACTCGTAATTTCTAGAAGCTTGGCAACCCCTCTCAACGAAAGTGCCTTTCCACAGTCTGTGCCTAGGGCTACTTGAAGAGGAAACAAGCCATAGAGACAAAATTGAGAACTCCTTTATTTTGTCAAGTTTCAAAGAGCTACTACAAACCATGTTGGATTTAGAGTTCCAAATTCATCTATCTATATAGGAGAGAACAGAGGGAAACCTAAATATAAAAACTGCTACTGTAGACGAACGCTTCAACCTAGAAGAACAAAATTTGGTGAGCCAAGTGTGATTTGTGTACTGATCATTACCACCAAGTATCATCAAGATTGGGTGAAAAAATATTTGCTGGTATTTCGGAAACACGTAATTTTTTAAAGCATGGCAACCCCTCTCAATGAAAGTGCTTTTCCACAGTCTGTGCCTAGGGCTACTTGAAGAGGAAACAAACCATAGAGACAAAACTGAGAACTCCTTTATTTTGTCAAGTTTCAAAGAGCTACTACAAACCATGTTGGATTTAGAGTTCCAAATTCATCTAACTATATAGGAGAGAACTGAGGGAAACCTAAATATAAAAACTGCTACTGTAGACGAACGCTTCAACCTAGAAGAACAAAATTTGGTGAGCCAAGTGGGACTTGTGTACTGATCATTACCACCAAGTATCATCAAGATTGGGTGAAAAAATATTTGCCGGTATTTCGGAAACTTCTTATTTCTTAGAAGCTTGGCAACCCCTCTCAATGAAAGTGCTTTTCCACAGTCTGTGCCTAGGGCTACTTGAAGAGGAAACAAGCCATAGAGACAAAATTGAGAACTCCTTTATTTTGTCAAGTTTCAAAGAGCTACTACAAACCATGTTGGATTTAGAGTTCCAAATTCATCTATCAATATAGCAGAGAACACAGGGAAACCTAAATATAATATCTGCTACTGTAGACGAACGCTTCAACCTAGAAGAACAAAATTTGGTGAGCCAAGTGGGATTGGTGTACTGATCATTACCACCAAGTATCATCAAGATTGGGTGAAAGAATATTTGCTGGTATTTCGGAAACTCGCAGTTTCTTAGAAGCTTGGCAACCCCTCTCAATGAAAGTGCTTTTCCACAGTCTGTGCCTAGGACTACTTTAAGAGGAAACAAGCCATAGAGACAATACTGAGAACTCCTTTATTTTATCAAGTTTCAAAGAACTACTACAAACCATGTTGGATATAGAGTTCCAAATTCATCTATCTATATAGGAGAGAACAGAGGGAAACCTAAATATAAAAACTGCTACTGTAGACGAACGCTTCAACCTAGAAGAACAAAATTTGGTGAGCCAAGTGGGATTTGTGTACTGATCATTACGACCAAGTATCATCAAGATTGGGTGAAAAAATATTTGCTGGTATTTCGGAAACTCGTAATTTCTTAGAAGCTAGGCAACCCCTCTCAATGAAAGTGCTTTTCCACAGACTGTGCCTAGGGGTACTTGAATAGGAAACAAACCATAGAGACAAAACGGAGAACTCCTTTATTTTGTGAAGTTTCAAAGAGCTACTACAATCCATGTTGGATTTAGAGTTCCAAATTCATCTATCTATATATGAGAGAACAGAGTGAAATGAAAATATAAAAACTGCTACTGTAGACGAACGCTTCAACCTAGAAGAACAAAATTTGGTGAGCCAAGTGGGATTTGTGTACTGATCATTACCACCAAGTATCATCAAGATTGGGTGAAAAAATATTTGCTGTTATTTCAAAAACTCGTTATTTCTTGGAAGCTTGGCAACCCCTCTCAATTAAAGTGCTTTTCCACAGTCTGTGCCTAGGGCTACTTGAATAGGAAACAAACCATAGAGACAAAACTGAGAACCTCTTTATTTTGTCAAGTTTCAAAGAGCTACGAAAAACCATGTTAGATTTAGAGTTCCAAATTCATCTATCTATATAGGAGAGAACAGAGTGTAACCTAAATATAAAAACTGCTACTGTAGACGAACGCTTCAACCTAGAAAAACAAAATTTGGTGAGCCAAGTGGGATTTGTGTTCTGATCAATACCCCCAGGTATCATCAAGATTGGTTGAAAAAATATTTGCTGGTATTTCGGAAACTCGTTATTTCTTAGACGCTTGGTAACCCATCTCAATGAAAGTGCTTTTCCACAGTGTGTGCCTAGGGCTACTTGAAGAGGAAACAAACCATAGAGACAAAACTGAGAACTCCTTTATTTGTCAAGTTTCAAAGAGCTACTACAAACCATGTTGGATTTAGAGTTCCAAATTCATCAATCTCTATATGAGAGAACGGAGTGAATCCTAAATATAAAAACTGCTACTGTAGACGAACGCTTCAACCTAGAAGAACAAAATCTGGTGAGCCAAGTGGGATTTGTGTACTGATCATTACCACCAAGTATCATCAAGATTGGGTGAAGAAATATTTGCTGGTATTTCGGAAACTCGAAATTTCTTAGAAGCTTGGCACCAACTCTCAATGAAAGTGCTTTTCCACAGTCTGTGCCTAGGGCTACTTGAAGAGGAAACAAACCATAGAGACAAAACTGAGAACTCATTTATTTTGTCAAGTTTCAAAGAGCTACTACAAACCATGTTGGATTTAGAGTTCCAAATTCATCTATCTCTATATGAGAGAACCGAGTGAAACCTAAATATAAAAACTGCTACTGTAGACGAACTCTTCAAGCTAGAAGAACAAAATCTGGTGAGCCAAGTAGGATTTGTGTACTGATCATTACCACCAAGTATCCTCATGATTGGGTGAAAAAATATTTGCTGTTATTTCGGAATCTCGTTATTTCTTAGAAGCTTGGCAACCCCTCTCAATGAAAGTGCTTTTCCACAGTCTGTGCCTAGGGCTACTTGAAGAGGAAACAAGCCATAGAGACAAAACAGAGAACTCCTTTATTTTGTCAAGTTTCAAAGAACTACTACAAACCATGTTGGATATACAGTTAAAATTCATCTATCTATATAGGAGAGAACAGAGGGAAACCTAAATATAAAAACTGCTACTGTAGACGAACGCTTCAACATAGAAGAACAAAATTTGGTGAGCCAAGTGGGAAATGTGTACTGATTATAGCACCAAGTATCATCAAGATTGGGTGAAAAAATATTTGATGGTATTTCGGAAACTCGTTATTTCTTAGAAGCTTGGCAACCCCTCTCAATGAAAGTGCTTTTCCACAGTCTGTGCCTAGGGCTACTTGAAGAGGAAACAAGCCATAGAGACAAAACTGAGAACTCTTTTATTTTGTCAAGTTTCAAAGAGCTACTAAAACCATGTTGGATTTAGAGTTCCAAATTCATCTATCTATATATGAGAGAACAGAGTGAAACCTAAATATAAAAACTGCTACTGTAGACGATCGCTTCAAGCTAGAAGAACAAAATTTGGTGAGCCAAGTGGGATTTGTGTACTGATCATTACCACCAAGTATCATCAAGATTGGGTGAAAAAATATTTGCTGGTGTTTCGGAAACTTGTTATTTCTTAGAAGCTTGGCAACCCATCTCAATGAAAGTGCTTTTCCACAGTCTGTGCCTAGGGCTACTTGAAGAGGAAACAAGCCATAGAGACAAAATTGAGAACTCCTTTATTTTGTCAAGTTTCAAAGAGCTACTACAAACCATGTTGGATTTAGAGTTCCAAATTCAGCTATCTATGTAGGAGAGAACAGAGGGAAACCTAAATATAAAAACTGCTACTGTAGACGAACGCTTCAACCTAGAAGAACAAAATTTGGTGAGCCAAGTGTGATTTGTGTACTGATCATTACCACCAAGTATCATCAAGATTGGGTGAAAAAATATTTGCTGGTATTTTGGAAACTCGTAATTTCTAGAAGCTTGGCAACCCCTCTCAACGAAAGTGCGTTTCCACAGTCTGTGCCTAGGGCTACTTGAAGAGGAAACAAGCCATAGAGACAAAATTGAGAACTCCTTTATTTTGTCAAGTTTCAAAGAGCTACTACAAACCATGTTGGATTTAGAGTTCCAAATTTATCTATCTATATAGGAGAGAACAGAGGGAAACCTAAATATAAAAACTGCTACTGTAGACGAACGCTTCAACCTAGAAGAACAAAATTTGGTGAGCCAAGTGTGATTTGTGTACTGATCATTACCACCAAGTATCATCAAGATTGGGTGAAAAAATATTTGCTGGTATTTCGGAAACACGTAATTTTTTAAAGCATGGCAACCCCTCTCAATGAAAGTGCTTTTCCACAGTCTGTGCCTAGGGCTACTTGAAGAGGAAACAAACCATAGAGACAAAACTGAGAACTCTTTTATTTTGTCAAGTTTCAAAGAGCTACTACAAACCATGTTGGATTTAGAGTTCCAAATTCATCTAACTATATAGGAGAGAACTGAGGGAAACCTAAATATAAAAACTGCTACTGTAGACGAACGCTTCAACCTAGAAGAACAAAATTTGGTGAGCCAAGTGGGACTTGTGTACTGATTATTAGCAAGAAGTATCATCAAGATTGGGTGAAAAAATATTTGCCGGTATTTCGGAAACTTGTTATTTCTTAGAAGCTTGGCAACCCCTCTCAATGAAAGTGCTTTTCCACAGTCTGTGCCTAGGGCTTCTTGACGAGGAAACAAACCATAGAGACAAAACTGAGAACTCCTTTATTTTGTCAACTTTCAAAGAGCTACTACAAACCATGTTTTATTTAGAGTTCCAAATTTATCTATCTACATAGGAGAGAACAGAGGGAAACCTAAATATAAAAACTGCTACTGTAGACGATCGCTTCAAACTAGAAGAACAAAATTTGGTGAGCCACGTGGGATTTGTGTACTGATCATTACCACCAAGTGTCATCAAGATTGGGTGAAAAAATATTTGCTGGTATTTCGGAAACTCGTAATTTATAGAGGCTTGGCAACCCCTCTCAATGAAAGTGCTTTTCCACAGTCTGTGCCTAGGGCTACTTGAAGAGGAAACACCATAGAGACAAAACTGAGAACCTCTTTATTTTGTCAAGTTTCAAAGAGCTACGAAAAACCATGTTAGATTTAGAGTTCCAAATTCATCTATCTATATATGAGAGAACAGAGTGAAACCTAAATATAAAAACTGCTACTGTAGACGATCGCTTCAAGCTAGAAGAACAAAATTTGGTGAGCCAAGTGGGATTTGTGTACTGATCATTACCACCAAGTATCATCAAGATTGGGTGAAAAAATATTTGCTGGTATTTCGGAAACTCGTTATTTCTTAGAAGCTTGGAAACCCCTCTCAATGAAAGTGCTTTTCCACAGTCTGTGCCTAGGGCTACTTGAAGAGGAAACAAGCCATAGAGACAAAACTGAGAACTCCTTTATTTTGTCAAGTTTCAAAGAGCTACTACAAACCATGTTGGATTTAGAGTTCCAAATTCATCTATCAATATAGCAGAGAACACAGGGAAACCTAAATATAATATCTGCTACTGTAGACGAACGCTTCAACCTAGAAGAACAAAATTTGGTGAGCCAAGTGGGATTGGTGTACTGATCATTACCACCAAGTATCATCAAGATTGGGTGAAAGAATATTTGCTGGTATTTCGGAAACTCGCAATTTCTTAGAAGCTTGGCAACCCCTCTCAATGAAAGTGCTTTTCCACAGTCTGTGCCTAGGACTACTTGAAGAGGAAACAAGCCATAGAGACAATACTGAGAACTCCTTTATTTTATCAAGTTTCAAAGAACTACTACAAACCATGTTGGATATAGAGTTCCAAATTCATCTATCTATATAGGAGAGAACAGAGGGAAACCTAAATATAAAAACTGCTACTGTAGACGAACGCTTCAACCTAGAAGAACAAAATTTGGTGAGCCAAGTGGGATTTGTGTACTGATCATTACCACCAAGTATCATCAAGATTGGGTGAAAAAATATTTGCTGGTATTTCGGAAACTCGTAATTTCTTAGAAGCTAGGCAACCCCTCTCAATGAAAGTGCTTTTCCACAGACTGTGCCTAGGGGTACTTGAATAGGAAACAAACCATAGAGACAAAACGGAGAACTCCTTTATTTTGTGAAGTTTCAAAGAGCTACTACAATCCATGTTGGATTTAGAGTTCCAAATTCATCTATCTATATAGGAGAGAACAGAGGGAAACTTAAATATAAAAACTGCTACTGTAGACGATCGCTTCAAACTAGAAGAACAAAATTTGGTGAGCCACGTTTGATTTGTGTACTAATCATTACCACCAAGTGTCATCAAGATTGGGTGAAAAAATATTTGCTGGTATTTCGGAAACTCGTAATTTGTAGAGGCTTGGCAACCCCTCTCAATGAAAGTGCTTTTCCACAGTCTGTGCCTAGGGCTACTTGAATAGGAAACAAACCATAGAGACAAAACTGAGAACCTCTTTATTTTGTCAAGTTTCAAAGAGCTACGAAAAACCATGTTAGATTTAGAGTTCCAAATTCATCTATCTATATAGGAGAGAACAGAGTGTAACCTAAATATAAAAACTGCTACTGTAGACGAACGCTTCAACCTAGAAAAACAAAATTTGGTGAGCCAAGTGGGATTTGTGTTCTGATCAATACCCCCAGGTATCATCAAGATTGGTTGAAAAAATATTTGCTGGTATTTCGGAAACTCGTTATTTCTTAGACGCTTGGTAACCCATCTCAATGAAAGTGCTTTTCCACAGTGTGTGCCTAGGGCTACTTGAAGAGGAAACAAACCATAGAGACAAAACTGAGAACTCCTTTATTTTGTCAAGTTTCAAAGAGCTACTACAAACCATGTTGGATTTAGAGTTCCAAATTCATCAATCTCTATATGAGAGAACGGAGTGAATCCTAAATATAAAAACTGCTACTGTAGACGAACGCTTCAACCTAGAAGAACAAAATCTGGTGAGCCAAGTGGGATTTGTGTACTGATCATTACCACCAAGTATCATCAAGATTGGGTGAAGAAATATTTGCTGGTATTTCGGAAACTCGAAATTTCTTAGAAGCTTGGCACCAACTCTCAATGAAAGTGCTTTTCCACAGTCTGTGCCTAGGGCTACTTGAAGAGGAAACAAACCATAGAGACAAAATTGAGAACTCCTTTATTTTGTCAAGTTTCAAAGAGCTACTACAAACCATGTTGGATTTAGAGTTCCAAATTCATCTATCAATATAGCAGAGAACACAGGGAAACCTAAATATAAAATCTGCTACTGTAGACGAACGCTTCAACCTAGAAGAACAAAATTTGGTGAGCCAAGTGGGATTGGTGTACTGATCATTACCACCAAGTATCATCAAGATTGGGTGAAAAAATATTTGCTGGTATTTCGGAAACTCGTAATTTCTTAGAAGCTTGGCAACCCCTCTCAATGAAAGTGCTTTTCCACAGACTGTGCCTAGGGCTACTTGAAGAGGAAACAAACCATAGAGACAAAACGGAGAACTCCTTTATTTTGTGAAGTTTCAAAGAGCTACTACAAACCATGTTGGATTTAGAGTTCCAAATTCATCTATCTATATAGGAGAGAACAGAGGGAAACCTAAATATAAAAACTGCTACTGTAGACGAACGCTTCAAATTAGAAGAACAAAATTTGGTGAGCCAAGTGGGATTTGTGTACTGATCATTACCACCAAGTATCATCAAGATTGGGTGAAAAAATATTTGCTGGTATTTCCGAAACACGTAATTTTTTAAAGCATGGCAACCCCTCTCAATGAAAGTTCTTTTCCACAGTCTGTTCCTAGGGCTACTTGAAGAGGAAACAAACCATAGAGACAAAACTGAGAACTCCTTTATTTTTTCAAGTTTCAAAGAGCTACTACAAACCATGTTGGATTTAGAGTTCCAAATTCATCTATCTATATAGGAGAGAACAGAGGGAAACCTAAATATAAAAACTGCTACTGTAGACGATCGCTTCAAACTAGAAGAACAAAATTTGGT
Source organism: Callospermophilus lateralis (assembly GCF_048772815.1). NCBI lineage: Eukaryota > Metazoa > Chordata > Mammalia > Rodentia > Sciuridae > Callospermophilus > Callospermophilus lateralis. Next base: position 49,573 of record NW_027516476.1, read on the forward strand.
GAGCCACGTGGGATTTGTGTACTGATCATTACCACCAAGTGTCATCAAGATTGGGTGAAAAAATATTTGCTGGTATTTCGGAAACTCGTAATTTATAGAGGCTTGGCAACCCCTCTCAAGGAAAGTGCTTTTCCACAGTCTGTGCCTAGGGCTACTTGAAGAGGAAACAAACCATAGAGACAAAACTGAGAACCTCTTTATTTTGTCAAGTTTCAAAGAGCTACGAAAAACCATGTTAGATTTAGAGTTCCAAATTCATCTATCTATATAGGAGAGAACAGAGTGTAACCTAAATATAAAAACTGCTACTGTAGACGAACGCTTCAACCTAGAAAAACAAAATTTGGTGAGCCAAGTGGGATTTGTGTTCTGATCAATACCACCAGGTATCATCAAGATTGGTTGAAAAAATATTTGCTGGTATTTCGGAAACTCGTTATTTCTTAGACGCTTGGCAACCCATCTCAATGAAAGTGCTTTTCCACAGTGTGTGCCTAGGGCTACTTGAAGAGGAAACAAACCATAGAGACAAAACTGAGAACTCCTTTATTTTGTCAAGTTTCAAAGAGCTACTACAAACCATGTTGGATTTAGAGTTCCAAATTCATCAATCTCTATATGAGAGAACGGAGTGAAACCTAAATATAAAAACTGCTACTGTAGACGAACGCTTCAAGCTAGAAGAACAAAATCTGGTGAGCCAAGTGGGATTTGTGTACTGATCATTACCACCAAGTATCATCAAGATTGGGTGAAGAAATATTTGCTGGTATTTCGGAAACTCGAAATTTCTTAGAAGCTTGGCACCAACTCTCAATGAAAGTGCTTTTCCACAGTCTGTGCCTAGGGCTACTTGAAGAGGAAACAAGCCATAGAGACAAAATTGAGAACTCCTTTATTTTGTCAAGTTTCAAAGAGCTACTACAAACCATGTTGGATTTAGAGTTCCAAATTCATCTATCAATATAGCAGAGAACACAGGGAAACCTAAATATAAAATCTGCTACTGTAGACGAACGCTTCAACCTAGAAGAACAAAATTTGGTGAGCCAAGTGGGATTTGTGTACTGATCATTACCACCAAGTATCATCAAGATTGGGTGAAAAAATATTTGCTGGTATTTCGGAAACTCGCAATTTCTTAGAAGCTTGGCAACCCCTCTCAATGAAAGTGCTTTTCCACAGTCTGTGCCTAGGGCTACATGAAGAGGAAACAAGCCATAGAGACAATACTGAGAACTCCTTTATTTTATCAAGTTTCAAAGAACTACTACAAACCATGTTGGATATAGAGTTCCAAATTCATCTATCTATATATGAGAGAACAGAGCGAAACCTAAATATAAAAACTGCTACTGTAGACGAACGCTTCAACCTAGAAGAACAAAATTTGGTGAGCCAAGTGGGATTTGTGCACTGATCATTACCACCAAGGATCATCAAGATTGGGTGAAAAAATATTTGCTGGTATTTCGGAAACTCGTAATTTCTTAGAAGCTTGGCAAACCCTCTCAATGAAATTGCTTTTCCACAGTCTGTGCCTAGGGCTACTTGAAGATTAAACAAACCATAGAGACAACACTGAGAAGTGCTTTATTTTGTCGTTTTTCAAAGAGCTACTACAAACCATGTTGGATTTAGAGTTCCAAATTCATCTATCTATATATTAGAGAACAGAGGAAAACCTAAATATAAAAACTGCTACTGTAGACGAACGCTTCAACCTAAAAGAAGAAAATTTGGTGAGCCAAGTGGGATTTGTGTACTGATCATTACCACCAAGTATCATCAAGATTGGTTGAAAAAATATATGCTGGTATTTCGGAAACTCGTAATTTCTTAAAAGCTTGGCAACCCCTCTCAATGAAAGTGTTTTTCCACAGTCTCTGCCTAGGGCTACTTGAAGAGGAAACAAACCATAGAGACAAAACTGAGAACTCCTTTATTTTGTCAAGTTTCAAAGAGCTACTACAAACCATGTTGGATTTAGAGTTCCAAATTCATCTATCTCTATATGAGAGAACGGAGTGAAACCTAAATATAAAAACTGCTACTGTAGACGAACGCTTCAAGCTAGAAGAACAAAATCTGGTGAGCCAAGTAGGATTTGTGTACTGATCATTACCACCAAGTATCCTCAAGATTGGGTGAAAAAATATTTGCTGTTATTTCGGAATCTCGTTATTTCTTAGAAGCTTGGCAACCCCTCTCAATGAAAGTGCTTTTCCACAGTCTGTGCCTAGGGCTACTTGAAGAGGAAACAAGCCATAGAGACAAAACAGAGAACTCCTTTATTTTGTCAAGTTTCAAAGAACTACTACAAACCATGTTGGATATACAGTTCCAAATTCATCTATCTATATAGGAGAGAACAGAGGGAAACCTAAATATAAAAACTGCTACTGTAGACGAACGCTTCAACATAGAAGAACAAAATTTGGTGAGCCAAGTGGGAAATGTGTACTGATCATTAGCACCAAGTATCATCAAGATTGGGTGAAAAAATATTTGCTGGTATTTCGGAAACTCGTTATTTCTTAGAAGCTTGGCAACCCCTCTCAATGAAAGTGCTTTTCCACAGTCTCTGCCTAGGGCTACTTGAAGAGGAAACAAGCCATAGAGACAAAACTGAGAACTCTTTTATTTTGTCAAGTTTCAAAGAGCTACTACAAACCATGTTGGATTTAGAGTTCCAAATTCATCTATCTATATATGAGAGAACAGAGTGAAACCTAAATATAAAAACTGCTACTGTAGACGATCGCTTCAAGCTAGAAGAACAAAATTTGGTGAGCCAAGTGGGATTTGTGTACTGATCATTACCACCAAGTATCATCAAGATTGGGTGAAAAAATATTTGCTGGTATTTCGGAAACTCGTTATTTCTTAGAAGCTTGGAAACCCCTCTCAATGAAAGTGCTTTTCCACAGTCTGTGCCTAGGGCTACTTGAAGAGGAAACAAGCCATAGAGACAAAACTGAGAACTCTTTTATTTTGTCAAGTTTCAAAGAGCTACTACAAACCATGTTGGATTTAGAGTTCCAAATTCATCTATCTATATATGAGAGAACACAGTGAAACCTAAATATAAAAACTGCTACTGTAGACGATCGCTTCAAGCTAGAAGAACAAAATTTGGTGAGCCAAGTGGGATTTGTGTACTGATCATTACCACCAAGTATCATCAAGATTGGGTGAAAAAATATTTGCTGGTATTTCCGAAACACGTAATTTTTTAAAGCATGGCAACCCCTCTCAATGAAAGTGCTTTTCCACAGTCTGTTCCTAGGGCTACTTGAAGAGGAAACAAACCATAGAGACAAAACTGAGAACTCCTTTATTTTTTCAAGTTTCAAAGAGCTACTACAAACCATGTTGGATTTAGAGTTCCAAATTCATCTAACTATATAGGAGAGAACAGAGGGAAACCTAAATATAAAAACTGCTACTGTAGACGATCGCTTCAAACTAGAAGAACAAAATTTGGTGAGCCACGTGGGATTTGTGTACTGATCATTACCACCAAGTGTCATCAAGATTGGGTGAAAAAATATTTGCTGGTATTTCGGAAACTCGTAATTTATAGAGGCTTGGCAACCCCTCTCAAGGAAAGTGCTTTTCCACAGTCTGTGCCTAGGGCTACTTGAAGAGGAAACAAACCATAGAGACAAAACTGAGAACCTCTTTATTTTGTCAAGTTTCAAAGAGCTACGAAAAACCATGTTAGATTTAGAGTTCCAAATTCATCTATCTATATAGGAGAGAACAGAGTGTAACCTAAATATAAAAACTGCTACTGTAGACGAACGCTTCAACCTAGAAAAACAAAATTTGGTGAGCCAAGTGGGATTTGTGTTCTGATCAATACCACCAGGTATCATCAAGATTGGTTGAAAAAATATTTGCTGGTATTTCGGAAACTCGTTATTTCTTAGACGCTTGGCAACCCATCTCAATGAAAGTGCTTTTCCACAGTGTGTGCCTAGGGCTACTTGAAGAGGAAACAAACCATAGAGACAAAACTGAGAACTCCTTTATTTTGTCAAGTTTCAAAGAGCTACTACAAACCATGTTGGATTTAGAGTTCCAAATTCATCAATCTCTATATGAGAGAACGGAGTGAAACCTAAATATAAAAACTGCTACTGTAGACGAACGCTTCAAGCTAGAAGAACAAAATCTGGTGAGCCAAGTGGGATTTGTGTACTGATCATTACCACCAAGTATCATCAAGATTGGGTGAAGAAATATTTGCTGGTATTTCGGAAACTCGAAATTTCTTAGAAGCTTGGCACCAACTCTCAATGAAAGTGCTTTTCCACAGTCTGTGCCTAGGGCTACTTGAAGAGGAAACAAGCCATAGAGACAAAATTGAGAACTCCTTTATTTTGTCAAGTTTCAAAGAGCTACTACAAACCATGTTGGATTTAGAGTTCCAAATTCATCTATCAATATAGCAGAGAACACAGGGAAACCTAAATATAAAATCTGCTACTGTAGACGAACGCTTCAACCTAGAAGAACAAAATTTGGTGAGCCAAGTGGGATTGGTGTACTGATCATTACCACAAAGTATCATCAAGATTGGGTGAAAGAATATTTGCTGGTATTTCGGAAACTCGCAATTTCTTAGAAGCTTGGCAACCCCTCTCAATGAAAGTGCTTTTCCACAGTCTGTGCCTAGGACTACTTGAAGAGGAAACAAGCCATAGAGACAATACTGAGAACTCCTTTATTTTGTCAAGTTTCAAAGAACTACTACAAACCATGTTGGATATAGAGTTCCAAATTCATCTATCTATATAGGAGAGAACAGAGGGAAACCTAAATATAAAAACTGCTACTGTAGACGAACGCTTCAACCTAGAAGAACAAAATTTGGTGAGCCAAGTGGGATTTGTGTACTGATCATTACCACCAAGTATCATCAAGATTGGGTGAAAAAAATATTTGCTGGTATTTCGGAAACTCGTTATTTCTTAGAAGCTTGGAAACCCCTCTCAATGAAAGTGCTTTTCCACAGTCTGTGCCTAGGGCTACTTGAAGAGGAAACAAGCCATAGAGACAAAATTGAGAACTCCTTTATTTTGTCAAGTTTCAAAGAGCTACTACAAACCATGTTGGATTTAGAGTTCCAAATTCAGCTATCTATATAGGAGAGAACAGAGGGAAACCTAAATATAAAAACTGCTACTGTAGACGAACGCTTCAACCTAGAAGAACAAAATTTGGTGAGCCAAGTGTGATTTGTGTACTGATCATTACCATCAAGTATCATGAAGATTGGGTGAAAAAATATTTGCTGGTATTTTGGAAACTCGTAATTTCTAGAAGCTTGGCAACCCCTCTCAACGAAAGTGCCTTTCCACAGTCTGTGCCTAGGGCTACTTGAAGAGGAAACAAGCCATAGAGACAAAATTGAGAACTCCTTTATTTTGTCAAGTTTCAAAGAGCTACTACAATCCATGTTGGATTTAGAGTTCCAAATTCATCTATCTATATAGGAGAGAACAGAGGGAAACCTAAATATAAAAACTGCTACTGTAGACGAACGCTTCAACCTAGAAGAACAAAATTTGGTGAGCCAAGTGTGATTTGTGTACTGATCATTACCACCAGGTATCATCAAGATTGGGTGAAAAAATATTTGCTGGTATTTCGGAAACACGTAATTTTTTAAAGCATGGCAACCCCTCTCAATGAAAGTGCTTTTCCACAGTCTGTTCCTAGGGCTACTTGAAGAGGAAACAAACCATAGAGACAAAACTGAGAACTCCTTTATTTTGTCAAGTTTCAAAGAGCTACTAAAAACCATGTTAGATTTAGAGTTCCAAATTCATCTAACTATATAGGAGAGAACAGCGGGAAACCTAAATATAAAAACTGCTACTGTAGACGATCGCTTCAAACTAGAAGAACAAAATTTGGTGAGCCACGTGGGATTTGTGTACTGATCATTACCACCAAGTGTCATCAAGATTGGGTGAAAAAATATTTGCTGGTATTTCGGAAACTCGTAATTTATAGAGGCTTGGCAACCCCTCTCAATGAAAGTGCTTTTCCACAGTCTGTGCCTAGGGCTACTTGAAGAGGAAACAAACCATAGAGACAAAACTGAGAACCTCTTTATTTTGTCAAGTTTCAAAGAGCTACGAAAAACCATGTTAGATTTAGAGTTCCAAATTCATCTATCTATATAGGAGAGAACAGAGTGTAACCTAAATATAAAAACTGCTACTGTAGACGAACGCTTCAACCTAGAAAAACAAAATTTGGTGAGCCAAGTGGGATTTGTGTTCTGATAAATACCACAAGGTATCATCAAGATTGGTTGAAAAAATATTTGCTGGTATTTCGGAAACTCGTTATTTCTTAGACGCTTGGCAACCCCTCTCAATGAAAGTGCTTTTCCACAGTCTGTGCCTAGGGCTACTTGAAGAGGAAACAAACCATAGAGACAAAACTGAGAACCTCTTTATTTTGTCAAGTTTCAAAGAGCTACGAAAAACCATGTTAGATTTAGAGTTCCAAATTCATCTATCTATATAGGAGAGAACAGAGTGTAACCTAAATATCAAAACTGCTACTGTAGACGAACGCTTCAACCTAGAAAAACAAAATTTGGTGAGCCAAGTGGGATTTGTGTTCCGATCAATACCACCAGGTATCATCAAGATTGGTTGAAAAAATATTTGCTGGTATTTCGGAAACTCGTTATTTCTTAGACGCTTGGCAACCCATCTCAATGAAAGTGCTTTTCCACAGTGTGTGCCTAGGGCTACTTGAAGAGGAAACAAACCATAGAGACAAAACTGAGAACTCCTTTATTTTGTCAAGTTTCAAAGAGCTACTACAAACCATGTTGGATTTAGAGTTCCAAATTCATCAATCTCTATATGAGAGAACGGAGTGAAACCTAAATATAAAAACTGCTACTGTAGACGAACGCTTCAAGCTAGAAGAACAAAATCTGGTGAGCCAAGTGGGATTTGTGTACTGATCATTACCACCAAGTATCATCAAGATTGGGTGAAGAAATATTTGCTGGTATTTCGGACACTCGAAATTTCTTAGAAGCTTGGCAACCCCTCTCAATGAAAGTGCTTTTCCACAGTCTGTGCCTAGGGCTACTTGAAGAGGAAACAAGCCATAGAGACAAAATTGAGAACTCCTTTATTTTGTCAAGTTTCAAAGAGCTACTACAAACCATGTTGGATTTAGAATTCCAAATTCATCTATCAATATAGCAGAGAACACAGGGAAACCTAAATATAAAATCTGCTACTGTAGACGAACGCTTCAACCTAGAAGAACAAAATTTGGTGAGCCAAGTGGGATTGGTGTACTGATCATTACCACCAAGTATCATCAAGATTGGGTGAAAGAATATTTGCTGGTATTTCGGAAACTCGCAATTTCTTAGAAGCTTGGCAACCCCTCTCAATGAAAGTGCTTTTCCACAGTCTGTGCCTAGGACTACTTGAAGAGGAAACAAGCCATAGAGACAATACTGAGAACTCCTTTATTTTGTCAAGTTTCAAAGAACTACTACAAACCATGTTGGATATAGAGTTCCAAATTCATCTATCTATATAGGAGAGAACAGAGGGAAACCTAAATATAAAAACTGCTACTGTAGACGAACGCTTCAACCTAGAAGAACAAAATTTGGTGAGCCAAGTGGGATTTGTGTAATGATCATTACCACCAAGTATCATCAAGATTGGGTGAAAAAATATTTGCTGGTATTTCTGAAACTCGTAATTTCTTAGAAGCTTGGCAACCCCTCTCAATGAAAGTGCTTTTCCACAGACTGTGCCTAGGGGTACTTGAATAGGAAACAAACCATAGAGACAAAACGGAGAACTCCTTTATTTTGTGAAGTTTCAAAGAGCTACTACAATCCATGTTGGATTTAGAGTTCCAAATTCATCTATCTATATAGGAGAGAACAGAGGGAAACCTAAATATAAAAACTGCTACTGTAGACGATCGCTTCAAACTAGAAGAACAAAATTTGGTGAGCCACGTGGGATTTGTGTACTGATCATTACCACCAAGTGTCATCAAGATTGGGTGAAAAAATATTTGCTGGTATTTCGGAAACTCGTAATTTGTAGAGGCTTGGCAACCCCTCTCAATGAAAGTGCTTTTCCACAGTCTGTGCCTAGGGCTACTTGAGGAGGAAACAAACCATAGAGACAAAACTGAGAACCTCTTTATTTTGTCAAGTTTCAAAGAGCTACGAAAAACCATGTTAGATTTAGAGTTCCAAATTCATCTATCTATATAGGAGAGAACAGAGTGTAACCTAAATATAAAAACTGCTACTGTAGACGAACGCTTCAACCTAGATAAACAAAATTTGGTGAGCCAAGTGATATTTGTGTTCTGATCAATACCACCAGGTATCATCAAGATTGGTTGAAAAAATATTTGCTGGTATTTCGGAAACTCGTTATTTCTTAGACGCTTGGCAACCCATCTCAATGAAAGTGCTTTTCCACAGTGTGTGCCTAGGGCTACTTGAAGAGGAAACAAACCATAGAGACAAAACTGAGAACTCCTTTATTTTGTCAAGTTTCAAAGAGCTACTACAAACCATGTTGGATTTAGAGTTCCAAATTCATCAATCTCTATATGAGAGAACGGAGTGAAACCTAAATATAAAAACTGCTACTGTAGACGAACGCTTCAAGCTAGAAGAACAAAATCTGGTGAGCCAAGTGGGATTTGTGTACTGATCATTACCACCAAGTATCATCAAGATTGGGTGAAGAAATATTTGCTGGTATTTCGGAAACTCGAAATTTCTTAGAAGCTTGGCAACCCCTCTCAATGAAAGTGCTTTTCCACAGTCTGTGCCTAGGGCTACTTGAAGAGGATACAAGCCATAGAGATAAAATTGAGAACTCCTTTATTTTGTCAAGTTTCAAAGAGCTACTACAAACCATGTTGGATTTAGAGTTCCAAATTCATCTATCAATATAGCAGAGAACACAGGGAAACCTAAATATAAAATCTGCTACTGTAGACGAACGCTTCAACCTAGAAGAACAAAATTTGGTGAGCCAAGTGGGATTGGTGTACTGATCATTACCACCAAGTATCATCAAGATTGGGTGAAGAATATTTGCTGTATTT